>NC_054381.1:115291804-115591804 GCF_017654675.1 Xenopus laevis | reverse complement strand
ATCTAATGCCTCTTATATGAATATGTGTTTGTTTTTTTACTTTTCCTTTAATGAACTTTTATAAGGCGACTTCTTTAAAGTGGGCTGAAAGGTTACTGAAGAAGTGCTTCTGTGTCACATTGATTAAATGGGAAGTCTTGATGCAGCAAAACTCCTGCTACTATGGCAGATCTTTGTTGTTGGGATGTTAGTGGACTAATTTAAGGTGTTGTCTACTTTTATAAATGTATGCAAGTATTTTCCAGAGATTCCTTTTCACTTGACCAGGTATTGTATAGCAAAATATAAATTGGAAAAAAAAAAATAAATGATGTTCTTATAAGTAAAGAAGGTGCCATAGTGGTCTATAATAGTAGACACACTAGTGCTACCCAGCCATCAACAGTTGTCAAAGCTTAATTATGAGACTAGATATTTCAAATAAAATACTTCAGAAAAATTGCAGACAAGCATGGCGTGCTAAATGATTGCTTAAATGACTTGGCCAGCAGGCTTCATGCAGATAAGTGCAGCAAACATTTGTATTCAGACAACCCAAACTATAAATGGACATTATGTAGCTTTGATGAAATGCAGATGGGTACATCTGACAATGAATTATGTCTTTCAACTTAAGAGTCAAACAAATTCTACTTTCCCATAAAAGGGGGGAGAATTGCACACTTTTCAAATTCCTAATTCTGCTCTAAGCATGAGCACTGTAAAGCAACATAAGCACTGCTGAGATTCTACCTGCACAACTAGCTCTATTTCAGTACTGCAACTTTATAAGCCATTATTCTTTATATTTTTGTTTGTTTTTTTGTTTGTTTGTTTTTTTTGCAATAGTAAGTTACTTCTGGTTACATTTGGAGCTTCTCCTGTTGTGTTCTTGCACTTGGTTGTGTTCTGTTTTCAGTTGCAAATTGTGCATTATGATACCTAAACATTAGGATTTGTTTGCATAGTTAAGCTGGCACCACATTAAAAACCGCAGTCACCTTCAGTTGCACTTAATAAATACACACACATATATCCGAGACCCTGTGTTCTGATTTACCAGGGCCTCTTAAAATGTCAAATCCATCACACGGATCAGCTGTTCCATTTAAAAGCAGCACAGTGTGAAGTCCGAGCATGTGCTGACACTGGTGTAACTCCAACATTACCAGCTCTTGATTGACATGTGGAACAGATGCTGACATTATCAAATGCTGCACTGCTATTTTTCCATGGCCTTTTCTTGCCCTGATATGGCAAATGCATGAAAGTGAATTGCCATCCAAGAGCACACTTGAGCAGCTGGATCTGTAGAACAGTTCACATATAACCGGTATAAATAGAAACTGGTTTTATGGCTGCCTTTATTGCTAAAGTCAAGGAGGCGTAGCACCTGCTGTGTTTCTAAAAGGGCATGCGCATTGTAAAAAAAGAAATATATATATATATATATATATATATATATATATATATATATATATATATATATATATATATATATATATATATATATATATATATACACATAATTCTAACTTAACCAACATGTTTAAGCTAAGAATGCAAGCAGTTCCATAATTCATAAACAAATGCTTTTAAGTAATAGACGGCAGCCCACTTAAAACAAGTTTGAAGTGATGCTAACCTCTTAACATAAGCATTGGTTTACAGACACGACTATTTTAAAGCAGCAAAATAGCAACGACAGGCTAGAGAATGCTGGGAATTGTAGTTTAGCAATTTCTGGGGAAACATTACTACACAGATAATGTTAAACGCTTATAGTGTATTTTATACATGAGACTTTCTGTGCAATAAAAATCACTAACAGAAAACAATGCTTGGCTGCTAATATTCCTTTTTTTTCTGCAAGGCCTTCAATTTAAGCAATTCCATTTGGAACACTATCCCAGGTTTTTAATTAAGGTTCACACATTTTTCCTTGTTGCACATTTTTCCTTGTTCTGTATAGGCATAATATGTACTTGTGGGATACAAACTGGAATTTCTGTCAATTTTAGGTTCAGAAAACTGCTGCATTTATACTGCACAACTTAAAAGGTACCGGGGGCATTAATAGAAGCGACATTCTGTCATCACCAATGCATTGTGACCTCTGTATTTCTTTTAACTATTCTTATTGCGCTGCAATGCTTTGCTAAAGCTGGTAAAATGGAACCAAATCACCTCTTCAATGGATTTGGTCCCCTTCAACCAGCTGTAGGATTGCATTGAGGACTACATATCCACGGGGAACCTGGCAGCTCTCGGCAATAACGCAGCAAAATGTCTTGTTGCTAAATAAAACAAACAGCATGGAGCATCATTTGTGGTCTGTCCACGTCTTCTCTGGTTAAAAGTAAAGAAACCCTCCTTTGCCCTCAACGACATGTTCATTGTGTGATACTCAATAGTCTTTCATTCTAGTTGTGCACATGAAACCATAATAAAGATTACAGTTGCGCACAAGTCTGTCTCTTCTGCATCTTATTAAATGTATTCACTGAAGTTTTAAAGCTTCCAAACCCTATACAACGTATATGACAGAATGCCAAAGGAACACATTCAAATTGTAATACTACAGACCGCCAATAAATATAGAATATACCTATATACAGTAAGCACAGAAAATGTAATTCTCCTTTATACTCCTTGAGATTTGCAGCTTATGTCTTATTTCCAATGTCTTACCTGGTTACATTACTTATAATGCAAAGGAGCCATAAAAATACAGGTATGAGACCTGTTATCCAGAATGCTCGGGACCTGTGGTTTTCCGGATAACAGATCTTTCTGTAATTTGGATCTTCATACCTTAAATCTACTAGAAAATCATGCAAACATTAAATAAACCCAATAGGCTGGTTTTGCTGCCAATAATTATATTTTAGTTTGGATCAAGTACAAGGTATTGGTTTTATTATTACACAGAAAAAGGAAATCATTTTTAAGCATTTGGATTATTTGGATAAAATGCAGTCTATTGAAGATGGCCTTCCCGTAATTCAGAGCTTTCTGGATAACGGATTTACAGATAACGGATAATCTTAGTGTGCCTTAATACAAGTCCTTAGTGGCAGTAATTTGTATATGTGGATTTATTTTAACAAACCATATTTACATTTGCACAAAACAACACAATTAAACCAATGGCTTCTGTAAGAGATTACTGGTATAAGAGGATTGTCATATGTAGATTTGAGCCACCACTTTGTAGATGGCACTAAAATGTTTCATTGAATATAGGGTGACAAGCAATATTTTTTCCCAAAATAATCTGACATTTTATTTTTGTTAGTTACAAGTAGCAGCAATAAATCTCCAGGTGAGACTGCTTAAAGAATTTGTTACTAACATCTGTATAGAAGCTGGTGGGGTCTACTTACAATTATCAAATGTAATTGTAATTCTGACCCCACTGTAATTCTAGCTATGTCAAGGTTTTTAACAACAAAAGGTGCCCACTTTAAGTGTGCGTGGATGTGATAAGGACCTTAGATTGTAAGCTCCACTGGGGCAGGGGATAATGTGAATGATGTGCAGTCTCTAAAGTGCTGCATAACACATATATAAAGCATAATAATGAATACATTCAGTCAGGTGGATAAGCCCCTCACAATGAACACTGTAAAGTGAAGAGCCAACTAGAGGCTGCAGTCCAGTCAAGCTGAACTACCATTATAAACCTGCCTTACCTCCTTGGGTCTAGAGTCTAGACCAAACAAATGATAGGGGGCCCATTGACTGCAAAGTACTGTTTCACATTCTCAGGGCTATCGTTTGCACATCCAGGTGGCAAATCCTGCAGTCAAGGTAATATCAGCAAGAATGTGATATCACGGAGTGCCATATATTCCAGAAAATAATGGAATAGCAAAGACCACTAGCACAGCAAGACTAAACTCATAACAGCAACCACAAAAGCTGAAAAGTAGCCATACTGAAAACTACCAAAAACACTTGCTTTCTTTTACACCATTGGCTCACAAACTCCCAGCCTTAAATCAATGAGTATTTCCTCAAACAATATGCAACCAATTAAGTAAACAGCATTCCACATATATATCCCTGGTGCTAGAAGTTGTCTATAGAAACAAGTGTCCTTTAAATACTAGCTATATGAGAAGTTAAAGAAAATCCATTCTTCAAACATAGAGGAAAGTAATACATCAAAGTACAAAGCAATGAAAGTGCATGTGTAATATACTTATTGGCACAGAATGGAGGCTTCCACAACAAGATTCCATGCCAGGAATCCATTACTTGATCTCACTTACACACATACTATTTTTGATTACCTTAAAGGGGACCTGTCACCCGAAAAAACTATTACAAATACTCATTTATCACATTAGTCAAGCTAAATAAACTTTAATTACACTATATAAATTTTTTTAATCTTGTTTCCTTCAGTCTGGAAATTCATAATTATAGCATTTTATGGACACTGTTATTAAGGCAAGCCTTGCATCATCCCAAAATCTTGTTTGTGCACCAGAATGGGGGACCCGATGTCCCTCCACATGCACTGTTACACAATTAAGTAGTAAAGAGAGGGGGGGAATGTGGGGAGAGCAGTGACATCTAGTAAGTGCTGAATGGAAAGTGAAAGTAATTGCCTGCTCCGAGGGGCAGACATTTGATTGACAGCTGAGATTTTTAAATGCGTTTACAACAGCTATGAATGCTTTAATAAAAAAAAAAGAATTTGGATTTCATGTTTAATTTGAAATGGACTTTTATTATACAGCTTTTTATGTCTAGGTGACACTTTAAAATTTACTATGTAAATTGTTCCATTATCAACTCTTTGTGGCATATTTACAAACCTATGTAAAATTAGTAAACCCCTCTCAAAAAAAGTGTAATTTATTAAAATAAAAAAGTATTCAATTATAAGGAACTAATCACACTATTTATAAAGGTGTGTTTTGTTTTTTTAAAACCTGCCTAAAAGCTTTAAACCTGGAATTCTGTGGTGTTAAAGTAGCGATGGTTTGTGTTTTTCAATCCCATTTTTTTTCCTTTTTAAAAACAGCCTTATATACCTGCTCCCGAGTCTATTTGTTGGCCGTGACAATAAGCTTACTGTAAGCAAGCCATCGTATCATGGACTAAAATCTTAGAAAATGGAAGCCCCAATCTTTGCCTCAAAAAACAAATGAATTCTTTACCTGGGATTTCCCCGCAATGCAGCATGATGAAGAGCATTAAATCCATTGTTGTTTGTGATGGTAACATCTGCTCCAGCCTCCAACAGCACAGCCAATATATCATCACGTTTTTTGCTGATAGCATCATGGAGTGGAGTATCACCTTCTGAATCCTTTATGCATGAGAGGAAATAAAATTAATAACTGGGCTTAAATGAACACGTGTGTCTTTTATGAACATAACACATATACACAGCTAAGGATGAGATACTTCAACAACAATTTCAGATACCAGACAAACACAGCATCATTTGTACATCCAGTCACCCAAGTTCAGCTATGTTACACTTGTGGCCTTCTTAGAGGCAGTGTCCTGTATATACTGGAAGTCACATCTGATGGAGGGTCACATACCTAATATATCACATACACAATTCCTCAATATTGAAGTGGAACATCGAAAATTACCGTAACTCTGTTTAAAAAGTATTACTCCTGCTACAGAAATAATGATAAGCAGCAATATTTTTATTAAAAAAAAATTTAATTTTACTCAAAAGGAAAGCTGTTGTTTTCCCAGCTTGTCTCCCCCAAATCAAATCAATATGTTTTATGGGACTTCCCCCACATTAATCCTTGAACACACTTTTAAGAACCTTAGTGGTGGTATCTCTCGCTGATTTGAGCTTGGAAACTTTTTAAGATACCTTTACATGGAAAACAATCATTTGCATTTGCTTAAAACATTTCCTGCATGCCAATCCTGAAAAATCCCTTCCATCAGACCTATGCACGATTGCTGCGGAGTTGAAGTCTTATAAAAAAAGTGTATGATCACAGAGTTATGATTTAGACAAAAGGGCAAGCAATATAAAATATAAAAGAGCGAGCAAGGAGGTGGAAGTGGGGCAATAGAAGGTTGTGGGCAGGGGTGGACGTAGGCTAAAGTTCAGCCCAAGTCCGCCCCCAGCCCGAAAGCATTGTACGCAAGTCGGCCCGAATGGCTTCAGCTGGCCGGACATAAGTAAGGGCCACATATAATTCTGTAGAGCCTAAACTGGAAGCTTTTATGGGCATATGTATTGCCACCTTACATTCTCCTCTAACTTATGTATTGCCACCTTACATTCTCCTCTAACTTGGGTTCCCTTTTAATAAGTTGTATTATACAAAATGAAAATAAACACCAATAAATTGGAAAAATAACTAAAAATATTAAAATAGCTACTATACCTGTAGACTTGGGTGACAGCTAAAATCCAATAATTTTTTTACAACTTGCAAGTGACCTTTATTAACAGCAATATGAAGAGGCGTCTGTCTGCGCTTGTTCCGTGCATTTAAATCTGCTCCTCCTCTCTGCAGCACTTCAATAACCGTGCCTTCATCTCCAAAAGCTGCATGGTGCACTGCCCGGTCTCCGTCTTTATCCTAGACAATTACAATCTTATGTCAGTATAGAGCACATGCAGTGAAATTAATATCAAAGTAAGTGCAATGGAAAGTTGTGTGATCGATCCAATCAATTTATGACAGCCCACATATTTAGACCGCAATCGCTGGTTGCAACATAGTTGCCACCCTGAAGGAAAATCATTTTTGTGGCTCATGCATAGATCTTTAAATTCAGCCAGAAAAAAAGCCACAGGTATAGTTAATTCATCAAGGGATTATTACTTTGCACAGTTATTGGTTAGCAAGTAGGGGATGCACCGAATCAAGAATTTTAGGCTTCGGACGAATACATATTCTCAAACTGGATTCACTCTAATTTGCATATGCAAAGTAGCAATATTCCATGCCCCCATGTGATATAAAGTCAGGTGATATTTAGGATTCAGCAAGGACTAAGAATTCAGTCACATTAGGCAAAAGGTCAAAACTTCTAATAGGTGGTTGAAGACAAATAGGAAGACACTCAAGTAACTACTGGGTAAAAGTTGAAAACTCTTCAGAATAAAGCTTGCTTTTTTTGTTATGGTTGTGCCAATGTCAGAAGCTTCAAAGACTACTTACAATGATGAGACAAGAACATGAAATGCATGAACCAAGAAAGTTTGTAAATGGTCAATTGGCATAAACAAAGATCATTTTAATAGGTGTTACTGAAATGAAATGCAGAGGTGGAATAAAATGAAGACAATCATTAAATGCTTACTTTTCACTACTAGTAATGCAGAGAACCTAATGTGATTTATTAAAAATCAGGTGTCACAAACTTGTCCCACCCAAGGCACAATTTTTCCAAAGACATGCTACAACTCCATTCAGACCACCCTCCCTGACGGTTTGGAGGATACAGGGCAAATTTTAATGCTTTCCAATGGTGGAAGGTAAGTAAAATTAGAGTGAAAATTCTGACAGTGTCTGACTGACCTGTTACTGTGGTCGACAGTGTGAGGCTCAGGAAGAGTCCCCAAACAATTGTCTGATAATGTATATGCCCAAACAACAGATACATAAAAAATGTTGATCAGATCTACAGAGAGTACATTATAGTGATAGTTATAGGCCGCTAGAATACAAAAGTTGGAACAAAGAAGAAGCATCCCTAGTGGAAATATAAATGATATGATCACACATGCCAGCAAAATTCTACTAATGGGTAATAACCATACATGGAAGAAAAATGCCTAACCCCAAAGCATGGTTGTAGGCACAAAAACATCCACTATGTATGGGAGATGCACCCTTGCAAAGCCAAAAGCATACCAAAAGGAAATTTACAAAGGCTTCTATTATGTAAGTACATTAAAACTCTGTTTCTCATCAGAGGTACCTGTACAAAAATTACTGAGAGCCCAGTCAACAACATTCACAATGCTAATGATACTGATCAGACCATGAAAACTGGCTTGCACTACAACGTGATGATGATAAAGATACTGCCCAACGGTAAAAATCAATAACTTAATCCTTAATGGACAAGAAATAGAACACAACTTCAGCTTCATTGGATCAATAGTAAATAATGGAACCACAAGCAAGCAAGAAATTAAACTACAGATCAGCCTTGGCAGAAAGATCATTAAGGTCCTAAACAAGATCTTTAAAGAAGTAGATAACCTATAAATTAACTTTTTCTATGACAAAAAGATATTTTGATATAACTTGCAACGAACCTTCATTTGTTATATTTTCTGGTTCCTGAATTAATTTAGTTTTAAGCAATTCCGTATCTTCCTGGCTGCTATGCTCCAATTTACCCTAGTTACCTGGAAGATGGACTGAGACTGAGGGTCAGAATAGAAAGATATGTAACATCTCTCACAAAATTTAAAAACAGAAAATAAATAGCCACGTGTAGCACAATCTTGGGACACAGCATATCTGACAATTTTAACACCCGTTTGTACATTGTCAGTCCCCCTAATGTAACACTCATCACTGTTCAAATTAATTTCACTCTTCTCTTGATCTTTACACTCCCCTTTTTTCCTCCTCCTTTAAAGGAGAACTATAAACCCCCCATCCAAAAAAAAAAGCCCCCCTTAAAGGAGAAGGAATACCATTTTCTACTGTTAGGCACCCCCAAGTGACAACTTTTACTTACCTGACGTCCGGGCCGGTGCTGCTATCAGCAGAAAACCACACCGGCCCGGGGTTGTTATAGTGAGCACGACGGAGCAATCCTCTTCCTGCTTCTTCTTTCCCAGGGCAGACGCATGTGCAGTAGCTCAAAATAACCTGCTTTTTCGTTATCGGCTTTTCGCTCTATTGCACATGTGCAGCTGCGAGAAAACACAAAGAAGCAGGAAGAGGATCGCTCCATAGTGCTCGAAAGAACAACCCCAGGCTGCTGCAGTTTTCTGCTGATGGGAGCATCGGCCCAGGGGGTTAGGTAAGTAAAAGTAGTGACTTGGGGGTGCCTAACTTTTGGCACCCCCAAGTGGAAAATGCTATTCCTTCTCCTTTAACTGCCTGGCATTGCCCCCCTTCCTTCTCCCTCTCTGCACTGTGCATTAGTAAAGAATAAAACCCTTAAAAAATGCAGAGCAGTGCAGCGGAGCTCCAGTGCACCATCTTTTGCTGCTTTGTATTCTTTCAGGACTCATGCAGACACAAAGCTGGGTGAGCATGCACAGTTGGGCCAAGTCAGGAATTGGCTTCAACTGTGCATGCGCAAATCGGGGTTGAGTCCCGAAAGAATACGAAGCAGCGTAAGATGGTGCCCTGGAACTTTGCTGTGCTGCTTTGCATTTCCGGGTCATATTTTTTTTAAAGGTTTTTTCTGGTACAGGGATTTAGTTCTCCTTTAAGCGCCAGTGTAATTGTTCAGCTAGCTATTCTTTTAAAATGGGGGCAGGTCCCAAAGTGATCCCTGGTGCTGGCACTTTGAATCCTTATTTGCATATGCAAATTAGGGGAGGAGAGGGAAATTGCGCTACCTTTTGTCACAAAACAAGGAAGTAAAAAATGTTTTCCCCTTCCCACCCCTAAATTGCATATGCAAATAAGGATTCCATTCGGTATTCGGCCGAAACTTTCGCAAAGGATTTGGGGGTTCGGCCATATCCAAAATAGTAGATTTGGAGTATCCCTAGTGGAAATATAAATTATATGGCACATGCCAGCAAAATTCTACAAATGGGTAAAAACCATACATGGAAGAAAAATGCCTAACCCCAAAGCATGGTTGTAGCACAAAAAACATCCACTGTGTACGGGAGATGCACCCTTGCAAAGACAAAAGCATACCAAAAGGAAATTTACAAAGGCTTCTATTATGTAAGTACATTAAAACTCTGTTTCTCATCAGAGGAGGTAGAGGACTACATGATGAAAATTAAGGCACCTGTACAAAAATTACTGAAAGCCAAGTCAACAACATTCACAATGCTAATGATACTGATCGGACCATGAAAACTGGCTTGCACTACAACGTGATGATGATAAAGATACTGCCCAACGGTAAAAATCAATAATTTAATCCTTAATGGACGAGAAATAGTACACAACTTCAGCTTCATTGGATCAATAGTAAATAATGGAACCACAAGCAAGCAAGAAATCAAACTAGAGATCAAACTTGGCAGAAAGATCATTAAGGTCCTAAACAAGATCTTTAAAGAAGTAGATAACCTATAAATTAACTTTTTCTATGACAAAAATATATTTTGAGATAACTTGCAACGAATCTTCATTTGTTATATTTTCTGGTTCCTGAATTAATTTAGTTTTAAGCAATTCCGTATCTTCCTGCCTGCTATGCTCCAATTTACCCTAGTTACCTGGAAGATGTTTGACTGAGAATGGAATATGAATAGAAGAGGGTCAGAATAGAGATATGAAACATCTCTCACAAAATTTAAAAACAGATAAAATAAATAGCCACGTGTAGCACAATCTTGGGACACAGCATAATATCTTTTAACACCTGTTTGTACATGGTCAGTCCCCCTAATGTAACACTTATCACTGTTCAAATTGATTTCCCTCTTCTCTTGATCAAGGAAGAAGGAAACTGAAGATGGTGCCCTGGAGCTTTGCTGTGCTGCTTTGCATTTTTGGGTCATGTTTTTTTTTTTTTTTTACTAATGCACAGTACTACAATGCCAGGTAGTTAAGGGGGGCTTTTTCTGGTACATGGATTTAGTTCTCCTTTAAGCGCCGGGGTATTTGTTCAGATAGCTATTCTTTTAAAATGGGGGCAGGTCCCAAAGTGATCCCTGGTGCTGGCACATTATTTAAGATATTAAGAATCTAACCTGAGACACGGAGATAACTGTTCAGCATGGAAAATGTCCCACAGAAATCGGAGGTTTGGAGGTATACGTATACTTAAAAATGTTTGTAATGACTATGGGAATACAAACACTTCCATAATAAACTGAATTTTAGTCCATGACAGGGGGTGACAAAAGGGAAAGGGCCAGGACTTTTTTTTATGCTTTCTTTAGTTGCTATGTATATGTTTAACTTTATACTCTTTTTTTTTTTTTTTTTCCAGCTAAGTTCAGCTAGACTTAGGTTACTGATCTTCTGCCGTATGAAGTAATGGTGAGCCATTTGTTACAGGAAACTAGTTTGTATTGCTGTCCCTAGTTTTCACAGAAAAACACTGAAATAAAACTCAATAATTGTAACAGTCTGTTGATGGGCAATCTGATGCTATGGGAAACACCAAGTTATGATAAAGAATGTTAAGAAAAAAAAGATTATTATTCGAGAGCGGTTTCTTTTCAACTAAAATACTGTTTGTTTTTTTTCAAAACTTTTTTATGGGTTTAGATCAGCTTTCACACAAACGTGCTTTACAGTTTTTGAATTAAAGGTGTCAGAGGTGTAGAAAAGGTGTAAAAATCATAAAAAAAATTAAAAAGCTGTAAAAAAGGGCCAAAAATATAAAGCCACTTTCGATTGCAAGAACAGGGTAAAGCATAGTATCTGTATCTCTCTTACCTCCGCTTCTACATCTACACTGTGCTTTAGAAGCAATTTCAGGATATCTACATGTCCATTCTGGCTTGCGGCTTGCATTGCTGTGTGTCCAGCGCACTGTCCATTTACCTAAATATGAACCAGTTTGTTTTAGATGAATAATACTATCACAAATATAAAACATATCTGCATTACAAAAAATACATTTTGTATTTGGCAAATGTTAATATACAGGTAAGCCTAAATATTTTATGTTGTTGTTTTAAGTTTTGCAAAGATGCTACTGCTTGCAGATTCTGCCGTTCCTGCAGTTTGTTCCTCCTAAAACCAGTTTGTCTTTCAATGTGCTCTTGGAGGTTATGTCACAGGCACAAGCAGCTCAAATACACAGCAACAAAGTGCCTGAAACCACTGCACCATTTATTTAAGCAGGAATTACCAACAAGCGCTTGTCCGTAACTTGAAAATGCATCATTCCAGGTAAAATATTCTTGACAAGTGTTTGCACAAGAACTTGCAGACAACTGCATTAAAAATCATACCCCCAAAACAAATGTTATAAGTTCATTAAATTCCACCATGCCAGTGCCCTCAAAAAATCCCAGGAAGCTAGAGCCATGCAACTAAGGGGATAGACATGATGCCACCATGGGAGTGGTCAGCCTTTCTCATGTCTTCTCACAGTACTGTACAGAGATACTATAATACTATCATACTATACTTGCATACAGGGCCGGAACAAGGGATAGGTAGAAGAGGCAGCTGTATAGGGTGCAATAATAGGGGGGCGCTGGGCAACTACCTCTAAACTTGTCTTCTGCCTACCCCTAGTCTGCACCTCTCAGTCTATCTTCCCCCTGACACCCTCCATTGCTGTGACACCCTCTGCTCTGTCGCTCACCCCTCCACTCCGTTGCTCACGCATGCACGGGGAGGGGCTTGCAGGCCGGGTTGCCTATGGCTAGCATAAGTAATCCGCTATGTAAAATGACTGACTTCCTTATCTGTGATATATCTAGCTCTTTTGCAGAGAAATCACGCGCACACTCAGGCCCTTCAAGCGAATACCGCTGGTGCCCAAAGCCTAAGGGAAACGGCACTCCCAATGGTCCAATGTGAAGAAGCAAGAGGCTGGCACACGGAGCGAATTAAACCGGGGTCCTACCCCTGGTGTGTTTATTGCGTCAAACAACGTTTCAGAGTGCGTTCCCCCTTCGTCACCTGACGAAGGGGGCATGCCCTCCGAAACGTTGTTTGACGCAATAAACACACCAGGGGTAGGACCCTGGTTTAATTCACTCCGTGTGCCAGCCTCTTGCTTCTTCATATCTAGCTCTTTTAACATTATAAAGAAAAACATTAAAAGCAAAAAGAACATCTCACATCTACATCCTGTCTTTTCAGCAAATCATCCACTTTGGCCACATCTCCATTTGCGGCGGCTTTCACCAGCTCCTCATTTAGGTCGCCTGATTCCTGAGTCTCAAACAATTTCTTCAAAAGTTGTGACAGTCTTTCTACACATTTTAAATGAAGGATAGAAACATATTAAACAATAATACAGGATATTTCTGCAGGTTTTTTTTCCTATGGGATTACCTAATGGAAATATTAAAAGCTAAATAAACATTTTAATTTCCTAATTTAGTTTGATCTTTGAACTTTTGATATTTGTTTGATCTGATTCTGTGACGTATATGGGCTATTTACACTATAAAATGAAAATATTTGGTTTATATTAAAAGGTTATGTTGTGTCCAGTACCTTCAATGACATTAGTTCCTGGCAGTAACAGTTCTAATATATACAAGAAAAGGTTTTATTCTATTGGTGTAATTACAGGCATGAATATCTGTTGTTCTGAAGATTAGTAGCAAATCCCAATATATTCTGAATTAAATCAATTATCTGATATATAAATACATATAAAAGAGTGCCCTTCTGTTCTGTTGAAACTTGGATGGCAGCCGCCATGTCACTCATTAGGGAGGTACACTAAGAGATTAGTCACCCATAGCACATTTGTACTACAGTGGGCAACTAATCTTGTGAAAATGATAATATACCTGTAAATCGCTGGTGGAAAAACATACATGCTGCTTTGGGTTTCTGAAGTAGCCCAAAGTTTCCTCGTGAAGCAACTTTGGGCTATTTCTGGAAGCCAAAGGGACTCATTTCCCCACCGGCTAGTTATATCATTGCAAATGGGAAGGAGTTTTACCACTCAGGGTAGTACATATTTATTTCTGCCGGCAAAATGTCCCTGTTAAAGGGCCCTTAGATCTTCTGATGCATATACAATGTTTAACAGTGCTGGGTAACAGTATATTTATATACTGACATTTTTTCGTTACGACTTCGATAAAATGTATTTCAAGCAAACTTACCACCAGTGGCATTACTAATGGCTGACCCCACAGAGGCAACTCTTGAAACAGCAGCTGGGTTATACGTCCAAGATGTCCCACAAACTTCAACTTTCAAATCATTGTCTGAATAAATCTGTTGTACTCTGCCAACTTTGCCTAGAGTCTAATTTAAAAAAAATTGTATTTATTTTTAAGAGGGTCATTATGGTTAATCAAGCAGATATTCATGACAAGAATTATAAAGACTTAAAAACCTGTAAGTTCCCTTAGAGGAATATTATCAGACAGAGCCCAATGGCTTGGTTCAAACCACTCATTTATGCATGTGTAAATGCCAATGTAAATGTAAAATATTTACAAAGACAACCGCTGCAACTCCATCATTCAAATTCCATTTCGAGAGGTGAAAAGGCAACATACCAATCATATTTCAGCTTATTTACGTTTATAGTATGTAATGAGTTATATATATATATCCAAAATCACTAAAATCAAAATCACTGCCTGTGTAAATTGCTCTGATGAGTGCAAATATGTCAACTTTGGCTGGACACACAGGGGTTTGGTACAATAACAGAATATATTAACTCAGAGTCAATAAGCAGATAGAATTTAGGAGACAACTGCAGTTTCATTAAAGGGGTTGTGCACCTTCCAAACAATTTTTTTAGTTCAATTGTTTTCAGATTGTTCACCAGAATATGTATGTATGTAAAACCCTGCTCCATGTAAATAAACCATTTTCATAATATACTTTTTAGTAGTTTGTGCCATTGGGTAATCATAAATAGAAAATTAAAAAAAAAAAATAAGGGCTGCCCCCTGGCATCGAATGATTCACGGTGCACCCAAACAAACCATACTTGTTAGGTCACATGAGCCAATTAACAGACAGAGTTGTGTCTTTTGCTTCCACACTTCTTCCTGTTAGAGCTGCAGTATTTCTGGTCAGGTGATCTATGAGGCAGCACACAGACCATCACAAAATGGTGGTTAAAGGCAAGAGATGTAAAAAGGCAATATTATATATATATATATATATATATATATATATATATATATATATATATATATATATATATATATATATATATATATATATATATATATATATACCAGTTTGGTAAGATTCTTGCCACTTAATTTGATTAAAACTATCTGGTGCTAAAGTATTCATTTTGGGGGTATAGTTTTTCTTTAATTTAAAACAGTTCACAGTTCAACTGAACTGAAAAAAGTGTTGGAAGGTGAACAACCCCTTAAGGAAAGAAAACAACGGAATTGGAGGCTATTAGCAACTACATCTAGGCAAACAACAGTACTTTATGTCCTCTGCTTTCTGCACAAAACCTAAATTGAAAGCCCATAAAAAAAGGGGAAATTTTGCCTAAATTACCCTATGTACAGTGCAACATAATTCGTAGCGCTGTTAATATATTAGCAAATCCAGATTCTGAGAACTGTAGTAGGACATCATTTAGGAGCAAACCTAAATGAATGTACTTACCGGTAGCATAGCTTCAGCCCATTCACCATGGCCTCTTTGAAGAAGTTTTATTCTCTCAATGTCATAACATATTTGTACAAGATCACCCACTTGAAAAGGTGATGTTCCACCTTCTGCACCTTGAGCAGCATCACCACTTCGAACAACATTTGCCTTTGTAAGAACAGCTGGGTTAAATGTCCACCTGGAAAAAATGTTAATATACATTATACACTGCACACTGAAGACCTGCAATTGACTTTTCTAAATATCAAATTAATTGAACTGTACTGCAGGTTACCTGGAGTCATAACTTAAAGGGGTGGTTCCCCTTTAAGTTAACTTTAAGTATGTTATCGAATAGGCCAATTATAAGCAACTGTTTAATTCGTCTTCATAGTTTTTTTTTTTTGATTACTTGCCTTCTTCTGACTCTTTCCAGCTTTCCAATGGGGGTCACTGTCCCCATCTAAAATGCTCTGCAAGGCTACAAATGTACAGTTATTGCTACTTTTTACTACTCATCTTTCAGGCCTCGCCTATTCATATTCCAGGTTCTTATTCAATGAATGGTTGCTAGGGTAATCTGGCCCCTAGCAACCAGATTGCTGAAATTGCAAACTGGAGAACTGATGAATAAAAAGCTAAATTATTCAAAAACCATAAAAATGAAATTTACAAATGGTCAGAATATCACTCTCTACATCATACGAAAAGTTAACTCAAAGGTGAACAACCCCTTTAAGCAAATTATAATATGACTAATTGGAGATAACTCAAAAGCAAAATTAAAATCGAATGCTTTTCTATGGTCAAATAAGACTCCGATTATGTTTTATAAGCAATTATTGACACAAGCTGAACAAAAGCAAAAAGTTTGTTGTGGCAAGTGAGCTGCGTTGATCAGAAATCACAACTACATGATTCTACATCTACAATTCTGTACAACTCAGATTAATGTAATCCATACAACCAGTACTAGACATTATCGCACAACATTTCCTGGAAATTCAATGCTCTGCTAAAGCCAACTAATTCTAGCCTTCCTCAAGGTCACGTGGCACGGTTTTCTTTCCTTCCTGCCCTTTTCAAGATTTAAAAAACCCACACAGATTGGTAGAGGAAGTGAAGCCACGGTTTACTGCAGCATTTAGAGCTATTGCCCACAACCTTAGAGTAATAGCACACAAGCCTCAATATGTAATAAAAGGCACACAGTTTACTTAGGTTCAGTTATCCAGAACAACCAATAAGATGCTTGCTTTTTAACAGGTGACCAGTAAATGATACCTGCTGCTTGTCTGCGATAGGTGACTAGACATAAAAATGTTTTTGTACTAAAATTCGAATTTCTCTCATCTTTTTATTAAACCAACCTCGACCAAACTACCATCCACGAGTTTAACTTAGTTATCAATAAAAGAACGTGAATAATTGGTGCAGCAAAAGACTCAATAAAGTGGAGCAAAAACTAGTTTTTCAGATTTGATGCCTACATTTTTTGGGATATCGTCCGAAAACCACAAATCATGCGACTTTTCAGACGAAACCAAGTGCAGATCCCAAAAACCCTCAACCAGAAAAAAATCAAGATTTAATAAATAACCCCTTGATGTTTTCTTTGCAGCTGCCACTGAAAAAAAGCATTTGACATAACAACCCTGTCTGTCCTTGCTTCTTATACCACTGAATGTAAAGCAGCAGGTCTAACACACAGAGAAGTGACAGACAGACAGACCTCAACTCCAAAATGCTTGAGAATTTTTGCACCAAGATCAGCCTGTCACCACTCTGTGTGCGTCCAATACAGTATGAATAATTCTACGTGAAAGGCAAAAGGGGCATTTTTGCTGCTCACTTCAACATGGTAACACCAGAGTGCCATCACTCTTCTATTCCACAACCTCTTTTCCTGGAAATGAAATGCCCAAAACTGTCATGTCACTGATTAGCTTTAATTGAAACAGACTGTCACAAAAAAATCACTGGCAATTTTCAGCACCAGAATACACATTTGATCATTTACAGGATGAAAATAGTCTGACAAAAGGTGACAGGCAATGTCCATTATAGCCCTATTCCTTATTTAGACTGGAAGCAAAGGATCATTATACCTTCTAAATTCATATAATATATTAATTATACTTATACTTACTTTGCCTCACATTTTCAAGCAATAATAGGGTAACCTGTGAGTGCACTAACTGGGTCAGTGCAAATGATGGAGTACTTCAAACACTTGGTCATATGCCCTTAAAGAAATTGTGGAAAGCCAACGTATACTATGAAGCTGCTAAGAAATATATTTTAATTCATTATAAAGAAACTGTTTTAGAGTGGAGATTCCATTAAGGCAACTGCATGTTTTTTGTCATCTCACCAACCTGTTTCCACTGGGGTACTGCACTACAATATCATGATCTTCATCAATGCCACACACAGTACCGGTAGTGGTTAGGGTTTCAAACATGCCGTCAGTCCAACCTCCATGACCATGCTGCAATGACTGAACAATTTCCAACTCTAAATCAATATTAACTAGATCACCGATGAGCAGGCCACCTGGATTCCGATTACCATTCTGTTCACCTGAATAAAATTCAAAAAAACAGCAATACCCTAAATAAACATTTCTTTACCCATTGCTCTTTAAATAAATGGAGTGTAATATGTGCTAAATCACAGAAAATAGATCAATATTAATGTGTTGGGTGGCGGAGCATAATCAAACATATTTATCAGTAACATAGTTAGCCAATGTCAACAGCCAATGAACCAGGTCTTGTCTAGAGCCTTTATCAAGACAAATGGCCACAATAAAAACCATGTTTCCCCATTGTGTTATGAACCCCCATCCAATAACAATATCATATATGTCGCCTGCACTTGTAAAGGCTCATTCAAACAGTCACCTAAGCAAACCCTGATAAAATACAAAAACAGACAAAAAATTGGCAATGGCAAACAAATCATATGGTGTCATTATGGTAGAGGGTGTGACAAAATGGGGAACATATTTCAAAGTAGATGTTACTGTGACTATTTCTCCCTCACACAATGAGGCTCATTTATCAACACTGGGCAAATTTGCCCAAGTGCAGTAACCTATAACAACCAATGAGTGACTGGCTTTTTTTCAGGCAGCTGCAGGTATAACCATGAATATTTTCCTGGCAACCAATAAAATTGTTGCATTCATGGTTATACCTGCAGCTGCCTGAAAAATGCTAGTCACTGATTTGTGACTGCCCATGGGCAAATTTACCCTGATATTTTAAAAGGGAGTACATTTTTATAATACAAAGAAAATACAGAAATTACATTGCACCATTTATAAAGATATATTTATATTGATAGCTCTTCTGTATTATAACCAGATACAGACCTACTAAAATATCTTTTGCAACATATTAACAGGATACATTCTTCCTTGTAAGAATTTCACTTTAAAAAGGGAATGCAGCATCCCATTATTCAGGCAAGAAAAGGACTCACCTAACACAGGACAATGATCTCTGTAAAAAGAACCACCTTTAGCATCCTGGACACATTTCAGGTCAGACTAAAGGGGAAGAAAAGAAAGTAAGATAAATTAAAGCCAGAAAATGATGTGTAGATATTGGCACATGAACACAGATGCTATAGAAATTTCTATTTTACTTAAAGGGTTGGATAACTTTTGTTATAGAATGGCCAATTCTAAGCAATTTTTCACTAGGTTATATTTATTTATTTTGTATAGTCTTTTTAATTATTTGCCTTTTTCTTCTACCTCTTTCCAGTTTTGAAATGGGGGTCATTTATTTTTATTCATCTTTCTATTCAGGCCTCTAATATTCATATTCCAGTTTCTTATACAAATCAGCACACAGTTGGTAGGGTAATGTGTACCCTAGCAAACAGATGGCTGAAATTGCAAAATGGAGAGTTGCTGAATAAAAAGCTAAATAACTCAAAAACCACAAAAAATAAAAACCATTTGCAAAATGTCTCAGAATATCACTCTCTACACTATACTAGAAGTTAACAACCCCTTTAATAAAGGTAGCTTTTCTGATAATATCACAAAGGGCATTGTATTGCTACCACTGCTGTTTCAGCCTTATTACATCTACTCACCTGTCACTGTTTCCCAACATAGCAATGGCAAACACATCCCACCATAGTTATGGCAAATGTATTGCCTAATGGGACAGTGACAGGTAGCCATCTTGGTCATCTTGGAGTTGCTAAGCCAAGGTCTGACTGTCATCGCCACCATACAAAAAAAGCCAATTGCCCCCAACTGTTTCTGTGTAGACCAATTACACAAGACAGCAATGTCTGAGAGAGAGAGAGAATCAATTAAAACGATAATGTCACTTGAAAAATATATGGAGTCCTTCTGTACACTGAAGGCAAAACAATACATTGAAGGGCTGCAACTAGGCTATGCATGTTGCATTGCTCTCTTGCAGTTTTGACAATGAAAATTACTTTCCAACACTTTAAACACTTTATTAAATATAATAAATGAATGGTGGCAGGAAGTAAGAGAAAGGAAGACGGACCAAGCATACCACAATGCATAAATTATGTTATTTTGGTTACTGTGTGTGCCTATTTTAATGAATTTTAAGTGATACCATTTAAGATTATGTTTTAACATAATCAGTTTTCATATGGAAGAGTCAAAGGGAGAGGAAGGGTGCGCCTTGAAGAAGGGTTCTGTTGTATCCTGTTGGTTTTTGAATTTGTAGATGTCCAGCATTAGGTTTAAAATAGAGCTTCATCTTGTATTTAACATTAGAAGGATTTAAGAACACAAAGAACTTCATCATGATGCACGTGCTTGGTGGTATTCATAAAAGACCTACCAAAGGCACCCAAGCTGGCAAAAGGTCACAACAAAAGACTTCATAGAGGGATACATAAAGAAGCTATTCTTTTGACATGTCCCACCCCCAAGCTAGTTTAAATCTTTGTCTGAACTGCTTACCATGCCTTCAAATCCAACCCTATACAGATTTTTTGCTCCATTGTCCCACAACACATA
Organism: Xenopus laevis; assembly: GCF_017654675.1. Lineage (NCBI taxonomy): Eukaryota > Metazoa > Chordata > Amphibia > Anura > Pipidae > Xenopus > Xenopus laevis. Next base: position 115,571,401 of record NC_054381.1, on the reverse strand, counting down.
TGCTGCACTGTGTGGGCTTGATGCACTCCAATCTTGAATTTCGGTTACCTACAAAGGACAAACGATCTCATGTTACATATTTCTCTGCCATCATATTAAACTTGACTACATAAATCACATTTATTTATTGAACGCGTTTCTATTTGCCATTTAAACCATGCATAGCATTGATTATGCATCATATTACAGAGAGAGAGTGAGAAATACAAGTATGCCAATCAACATGCAATAAAAACTGGGGCTGGCCCAAAGCCAAAGGCTGGTATCCCCAGTTCGGTCCTGCAAAATACCTGGACCACAAAATTGTATGGCGGGGCCTGATTTAATACAGACATGGCATCAGTCGTCCAGAATTATCATGATGAAAACATAATGCAACCCTTAGAATTTTTATCACTTTGCACTTGTGTTATTGAGCCCTCTTTTGTTTAACGGATAAGGAGTCTTTCTGTAATATGGAGTACCAAACACTAAACCAGTGGTTAAGGACATTTTTGCAGAGGCACCCACAGCTCATGAAAAGGTTAAAGATATATGAAAAAAAATTTTTCAGTCATTGAGCACAAAAATATATGGAAGTATCTCCGTAGCACCAAGCCAGCCTACAGATGTCAGCCCCATACTTTGGGCAGTGCCTGCCTTTCTTTTTTCTTGTTGTTTGGAAACAGTTTAAGAGAACCGCAGCAGTCAATAATGAATGCTGTTTTGGAGATTTTAATGTTCCATATCATGGAAAAAAAACTTTAATTTGAAAAACATAGCTTTTAAGTTAATCTACACTTGCTATATATGTAACTCAGCTGTATACCTCCTTGATAACACCTGTGTTAAGTTAACTTTATTTTTGCAGTGTAAACCAAAGGGTTTAGGCTTAGATCCTTATGATTCGGAATTTGTCCAAATCCTTTTCTCTGGTTCCAGGGGAATCCTGAACAGAACATGAACCCTTGCATAGGGAGAAACTGCCAAAGTGCATACAATAATTGCCAATGTGCGTGAAGACTACGCACACATTTTTTATTTTTAGTATAGCTCAGATTCGGCCAGGCTCTTGGATCCAGTCAAATAGCTCGGATTTGGCCGAATCCTGGATTCGTGCTTTTCTTATAAAAGTACAAGTACATTTTTAAAAACTCCAAATGAAAAATGGTTTGAAAAAGTAATCTGCTTACTTTGCCTCTCCTTCCATTACCACCATCTTGGTCTTCCCACTGCCAATCTACACCCCGCACTACTCTAGCTCCTGCAAAGATACCTCTTGCGGTTATCTTCTTTGACTTGCGTCGAGACTCCAGGAGCACCCTGAAATTAAATCAGAATAAGAAAATAACATTTTAGCTTTCTAAAATACAGAGGTTGAAAATCCTCCCTTGCGCACACATTTACATTTTAATTGCATATAAGCATACCTATGATACACAGATCAGCAAAATATGAATCTATATGACATGGCCAGATAGAGGCAACTGCTAAAATACAGTATTTATACAAAAGCAGATAATTTAGATAATAAATAGATAATACATTTATAAAATTAGATAACTAGATTCCCAGACTTCACCAATGATGGGTCTACTTTTAGTTTAATCATTAGAGGATGCACATATTGTTGTATTCAAATGAACAAGGCCCTTTTCCAAAGCCTTTTTACCTGAAAAGGAAAAGGATAATCTAACAGAAATGTATGGACAAAAGTGCAGTATATTATATACAGGTCTCCAGTGCAAGAACTACCTGGGCAGCCCTGCTTTAGAGCAGTACTGAACATCTTTTAAAATGCATAATGTATATAAAAAGAAATACAATTACAGTTCAAATATAAACAATGTAAATGGTTCAAACACAATAAATAAAAACAAACCCTCTATAAATCTGCCACCTAATAATGAGATACTGAAGGAGTAATACGCATTTTTGTAACTTACAAGTCTATAAGAAACTGTAAGAAAAGAGTTAAGACTTTGTCAGAGTTGTCTTTCCCCACTTTATGGACAAGCCAGGAAACTCTTGACTTCTTGACAAGTGTTCGTATAAACTGAGAAGTTTCAAAAGTTGTGATGATTTTCCCTGAGAAATGCATACGCACCTCTCACTTCCGGGTGTTGTGATCCTGTAAAAGCGATGTCTAAGGTGGTGCTTATCCCCATGGTAGCACACAGTGCACAGATCATAGTTGGTACATTCGGCACATTTCCAACGGATTCCAATAATGGGTTGCTGGCGGCATGTATCGCACATCGTCCCATCATGTTTAATGCCTTTGAAAAAAAAAAAGAAATTGACAACATTCATTGCCTATCAAGGTAAAAAAGGAACACTTTTTTTTTCCAAAATCAAAAACTGTTGCATTTTTTTTATTCTTAAATTGACAATATAAGCACTTTCAGATTTGTAACTACTGATCCAAAAGCTCAGATCCCATTGCTGTCTATATACACTTGTTTGCTGTCAGATATGTGCAACTCTGGCAAAGTATTCTGTCTACCCAGAAGGAGAATAAATTAATTAAGAATGCTCAAATTGCTTTATGAAGAAGCAACAACTAGTTTAGACCTAATAAAGAAGCCATGCACTTTAAACCACAGTTGAAGAGACTTTTAGATCACACTAGTTTTTTGGGGAAGGCCTGTCCAAGCCAAACTCTAGTAATAATCTCTGACCTATACAACATATCACATTATATTATAAAAGGGAAACATGCAGGTATGGGACCTGTTATCCAGAATGCTTTGGACCTGGGGTTTTCCAGATAACAGATGTTTCCATAATCTGGATCTTCATACCTTTAATCTATTTGAAAATGATTTAGACCCCAATAAGCTGGTTTTGCTTCCAGTAAGGATAAATGATATCTTAGTTGGGGTCACATACAAGGTACTGTTTTATTATTACAGAGAAAAACAAAATAATTTTTAATAATTTGAATTGATTATAATGGAGTCTATGGGAGACAGCCTATCCATAATATCCGCTTTCTGGATAACGGGTTTCCGGATAACGGAACACATACCTGTATAAATATTTACCCGCTCAGATAAAAAAAAAATTTGCATATCAATGCATTTTTAGGACCGATATGCACCTGTCACCAGGTAAACAGTATAAACCGTAACTAAATTGACCTCATGAAAAATAAAATTGCATTCGTTTGGCAAACTACATTTATGCATCATTTGAGCTATTTAGTTTTGCTCCTCTGTAAATAAAACTAGATTTGAGGTAATAAAACCACGCAGACAGTGAGGCTGAGCAATGCTCTTGCTAGTTATGCCATGATGGGAAATGCCACTGCTGACTTGTACAAGTAAAATTTGCTTACAGGAAGTATACTTATTTTAAATTTAATCCAGGAAAATATTCTGAAAGCCGACTGGGAGAGGAACAAGATCATTTTCTGCTGTTCCACCATAAGCTACAGAGAATAAACTGCTTCATGCTCTGATGGGATTTTCTGTATGGAGAGTTCAATGAGATCCCATGAGACTGGACTGCACAATAGTCTGTTGGACAAGTCTTTGATGTGTGGTGAATTAAAACATAACAACATAATAAATATGCCCCTAGCTGTTCACTGATCAACCTTCTATCTGTGTCTACTCCACAAAACACACTTTGATTCTACGTTAGAAATACATGTATGGGACCTGTTATCCAGAATCCTCGGGACCTGGGGGTTTCTGGATAACAGATTTTTCTGTGATTTGGATCTTCATACCTTCAAGTTGGCCATAGATGTTATGATTTTTAAAAGATCTTTTTGTTATCGTAAGACCAAGCTTATCTTGAAACGATCGTTTAAATGTATGATTTGTCCATCAACTAAAAAGACCAATTTAAGTTTGTTGTCTAGTTGAAGATAGGAAAACTGAGGGTAGCTGCCTGCTTGGCCCTGCAAACAATCGGACAATAGATATATTTCACTGTGATGATGAAAATTTTCTAACCGGGCCGATCAATTTTCTGACCGATGCCAGACCAAAAATCATTGGATGCACGGTCGTTCAATTCCCACTAACCTCACGATAATTTGACGGGTTGGTTGGATTGCACTGAAATTTGTCGGTTATCAAAGAAAGATCTTTGCGTCTATGGGGCCTTAAGTCTACTATAAAATCATTTAAACAATAAAAAAATCCAATAGGCTAATTTTGCTTCAAATAAGGATTAATTATATATTTTGGATATTATTTGGATAATATGGAGTCTATGGGAGACAGCCTTTCTGTAATTCTGAGCTTTCTGGATAACAGGTTTCTGGATAACTGATCCCATACCTGTACTACCGCCTGTATCTAAGGGGCAGATTTATCAAGTGTCTATGTGAATTAGAGGGAATTTTCTAAGCAAAAAATTTTTTGGATACTTCGACCATCGAATAGGATACTACGACTTCGAATTTACTTCGATTCAAAGTAAAAAACGTTCGACTATTCGACCATTTGATAATCGAAGTACTGTCTCTTTAAATAAACTTCGACTTCAATATTTTGCCAAATTAAACCTGCTGAAGTGATATGGGGACCTGCCAGAGCATATTTTTAGGTTTTTTGGATTCGAAGGAAAATCGTCCGATCATACGATAAAATCGTTTGAATCATATGATTCGAAGTACGATCGGAATACGATCGTACGATGTATAAAATCCTCCGACTTCGAATGTCAGAGGATTCTATTTGATGGTCGAATTTCGAAGTATTTTTTATTTCGAAATTCGACCCTTGATAAATCTACCCATAAGAATGTATTTATAAAGATGTTAAGTTTAGCCAAAAAAAGAGCAGAATTTACATTAAAATGTTACTCCCCCCGCTACCAAAATGCTGATTAAGTAGCTTGAATAAATGCTCTTTTCTTTCAAGATATTTCAATGCAAATGTAATTTTTCTACATTATATTTACTCATTACTATTTACTATCCTGACGGATTAGGCAAAAATAGTGCATAAAATTATATTTGTGCGCTACATGATTTTACTCCACATATATAAATCTGACCCCTAAATTACACTTGATAGAATATTCATCTGGGGACTTCTAAAACTTAGAGCTTCACCAAGGCTGCTGCAGGCAGAAATATAGAAATATATAGGTCACCAACAACAGAACATCAGACTGTGGACTCTACTAAAGGGGAAAAATGACAAAATATGCAGTGTTATTGAATTTAAACTGAAAGTTCACACTGAACTTTAGTATGCTATTGACTTTTTTCCCAGTAGCCCTCCAGTTTAAAATTTAAACTGTTAGTTGGTAGATAGGATTCCACCTAGAACAGGGGTCACCAACCTTTCTTATCCATGAGTAACAGTTAAATGTAAAAGGAGTTGGGGAGCAACACAAGCATGTAAAATGTTCCTGGGATGCCATATAAGGGTTGTGATAGGCTATTTGGTAGCTCCTATGTGGACAGGCAGCTTACAGGTGTCTCGATTAAGCAGTACACCTGTTTTTTACGCAACCAAAACTTGCCTCCATGCCTGGAATTCAAAAATAAGCACCTGCTTTGACGCCAATGAGAGCAACATCCAAGGGGTTAGTGAGAAACATGTTGCTCAAGAGCCACTGGTTTAGGATCACTGTAGTGCGGGTCAGGTTTTTCACGACCCAGCCGATATCAGCCCTCCCTCCACCTGCCTGAGCCCGACTTCCGGGTTTCTTTTATAGACCCGCGCCCCCCCCCCCCCACACTGACGTTGAACCCGGAAGTCAGAAGCCGGCATTGTAAGGTCACGGGCGGGGAGAACAGGCAGAAGAGCTCAACCCAAACCAACCCGCGGGTATTGGACCAGCCCGCACAACACTAGATCACTGTACTAGACACAAAGGTATATTCTAAATAGCAGAGGAGCATGGACAGTTACGTAATGCAAAAATAACCAAATTCTCTGAAATAATTTCAAGTTTAGGACTGCAAAGCGGCACAATATTTTAAAGGTCAATAACTTATTGTCTAAGAACATTAACGTTTACATCATACTAAGATATATCAAGATATATTTCCCATGAATTTGAAATTTCGACTAATCAAAATTTATTTAAAAAATGTAATATTCTAAACTCAGGTGAATAGGATCGACGCAAAAACTCAAATCAAATTGATTTCGATTTGAGTTTTAAAAACTCGATTTGAGAAAACTCGAATGTCAGGAAGGCTGCAAACAATTTCAAATTAATCCCTGGACATCTCCCATTGTCTAAAACAGCAATTCAGCAGGTTTTAGGTGGCGGACAGTCAAATTTGAGTTCTTGAAGGGCCAGAATTTTTCTAATTTTTTTAAAAACTCAAACCGAATTTGGAGAACTCCCTAGTCGAATTTGACAGTTTTGGCCATAAAAAAACTCAAGAATTCGAAATTGGACCCTTGATAAATCTACCCCAAAGTCCCTTAGTCTGTTTTTGCATAATGAAAGAAAATATAATTCTACACAACTTTGCAATATACATTTATTAAACAATGTCACACAGGTAACTCTTGTTTAATCGTTTTTCTTCTGCTGCTACACTGTTTCAAAAATCAGAAACTAGCATGACAATGGATAGGGACAAAGATACTAGTTTCAATATGTGTCATGAACATATTTTGGGAAAGTGCTTTGAATTTTAATTTCTTCAATTAGGCAAAAAAATAAATAAATAAAATGTTATTGTAAATGTTCAATCGCTGTTGAAATTAGAATATCTTTATACTCTCTGCCCTCCTAAATCCAGACAAACAATTTAACAGAAGCTATCTGAATAAAAGACCTGACTGCTACATTGTTTCAAAAATACTGCTTTCAAATATGGTTACTTTTGGGGTGGTAAACGGTGTCAAAATGCCACTGCTGCTGATGTTTTGAAATAGAAAATGCCCTGCCTGATGCACATGGAGTGGTGACATGTAGCCCTCAGAACCAAAAACATATAGATAACAGCAGTGGTCAAACTACCCTGAATGCCGCTAGCCTTAGAAAAGTTGAATTAATGTACATTAATGTTTTCTGCACCTCCTAACCACTCATCACATAAGAATGAAGTCCAAAAACAGGGATGTGCAAACAACTCCGAAAATACCTACCAAAATAATTTAACTCCTCTCTGAGTTCCTCTCTTGGGACAAATAATTTTACTTCAAAAATTACTAAATGAAAATACTGCCTTGGTATATCACTTTCTGCATCAAACCTAATGTTAAAGAGATACTGACAGCAGAAATTAAACCACTTTTACATCTATCATAGTATTGTCTTTGTTTGCTACTTATAATTTTGCCATAAAGTATTGGCTCAAAGATTGTTACATTACCCATATGACTTCCCATACTCGTCTATGAGGGGGCTGCCATATTTGTGCAGCAGGAGTCCGTTAGCATTAGAAACATTAACTGACAGGCTGAGATGGGACAGTCAGGTTGGAAAAATAGTCAGGTTTAGGAACATCAACTAACAATTATTTACAAAAAGAGACCTGTCAGCAAAAAAAATGATCAACATGACCTATAGCTAATGTTGAGGGGCAGATTTATCAAGGGTCGAAGTGAATTTGAGCAAATTTAAAAAGTATTTTTGGATACTTCGACCATCGAATAGGATACTACGACTTCGAATTTACTTTGACTTTTATTCAAAGTAAAAATCGTTCAACTATTCGATAATCAAAGTACTGTCTCTTCAAAAAAAACTTCGACTTCAATACTTCGCCAAATTAAACCTGTTGAAGTGCTATGTTAGCCTATGGGGACTTTCTACAGCATTTTTCAACGTTTTTGAAGTCGAAGTAAAAATCGTTCAATCGTACGATAAAATCAAATAGTTTGATTCAAAGGATTTAATGGTTCAATCGTTCGATTTTACTTTGACCGCAGAACAGCCAAATACGATGAAAAAACGTAGAATTCGATATTCGAATTGTCGAATTTCTAAGTATTTTTTAACTTCGAAATTCGACCCTTGATAACTCTGCCCCTGAATGTACAATCATATTTTAAAAAGTAGTTTTTACCATCAGTATGACTTTAAGTAAGGTGAATGGCAACCTGTGCACCAAAACACACTTACAGATAACTTGCAGCCTTCATTGCACTTGTTTAACTACAACTCCCAAAATACACTCAAAGGCTGGCAACAAGCGTTACTCGATAATACACTACTGGCTCTTTGTAACATCAGTAATAATGGTAAGAAGAATATCATTAAAGGAGACATATAGGATAAATGTACTTATTAATTGTAGGTAATTATAAGTAATATATGGTGTTGCTTTTACATGGTGCTAAAAATGAATATTATAATATAATAATAATATTTTTAAATATAGCCCCTTTATTGGAGCACCCTATAGATGTTCTCTGGTCCCAGTCTGTGTTTCAAATGAGTGGTGGTCGTGTCCTAATGGTCCCTGCCAGAAGCACAGTAGGAGGGGGACAGCCAATCACAGCCCTGCAGTCACAAAAGCACAAGACAGGCTTCAGTTCCCTATCCAGTCCTGCTAGTTGCTGATTGGTTCTTGTCCTACAGTACAGTGAGCGGAGAGCCGCCGGCTCCCCTGCACAGCCTGGGAATTCAGGGCGCAGGAAGTGGAAGAGAAGGGAGGGATTATTAGGGTTTTTGCATAAATATTCAATAAATCAGCATGAAACACAACTTTTTTTTTTAAGCACAATTCTTATATATCTAAATGAATAAAATTCTTATTTTATAAACAAAATGTCTCCTTTAAGGATAGTGTCTATAATAAGAATAATGACGATAAAAAGGATATATTTGTGCAGTAAAGGCAGAATATGAAATTGGACAATGTTCTATATCTTTAGCCTATCAATAACACAGCTGTGTCTGTGGAAATCTTAGTGCTAGCATTTATTTGCTTTTAAAACTGTAATGCTCTCTACAGAGTCCTATTAGGAAACAATAGAGAACTCTGGGTATTATCTATAGCACAATCATTCATTTGTCCCCAAGGTGCCCACCTTGTAAGAATTGGGAACAACTTTGTATGGTAGCATTGGCACAAATATCAGCAGGCACTACCAGAGCAATGAAAAAAACAGGAAGACTACCTCTCACAATGACTAAGTTCAGCAGGCACAAAGCTGAGTATTAGTGGGTACAGGACAAACAGTAAGTTCAGCAGGCACAAAGCGGAGTATTAGTGGGTACAGGACAAACAGTAAGTTCAGCAGGCACAAAGCGGAGTATTAGTGGGTACAGGACAAACAGTAAGTTCAGCAGGCACAAAGCCGAGTATTAGTGGGTACAGGACAAACAGTAAGTTCAGCAGGCACAAAGCCGAGTATTAGTGGGTACAGGACAAACAGCAAGTTCAGCAGGCACAAAGCGGAGTATTAGTGGGTACAGGACAAACAGTAAGTTCAGCAGGCACAAAGCGGAGTATTAGTGGGTACAGGACAAACACTAGGTTCAGCAGGCACAAAGCGGAGTATTAGTGGGTACAGGACAAACAGCAAGTTCAGCAGGCACAAAGCGGAGTATTAGTGGGTACAGGACAAACAGTAAGTTCAGCAGGCACAAAGCGGAGTATTAGTGGGTACAGGACAAACAGTAAGTTCAGCAGGCACAAAGCGGAGTATTAGTGGGTACAGGAATTGTGCCAGTCACATAGGGAAGTGGAACATGAATGTAAAGAGGTGTCTGTTGGCAATTGCAGTTTGTCAGCAGGAGGGTAAAACCAAAGCACTAGATGAACAGGAGTATGAGGTGCGGCCCATGCCCTCAGTCACTCACCAGTAGGCGCACTGTCCATTATCCTCAGGTCATAGGCCCCGGAGCAGCGGTAATTGGCAGCGGTGCCATTGTCCCAGACCACCACCACCTCTTCGGGGCTTTCGAAGCTTCGTACTGTGCCCACATGACCCTCTCCTCCGTCCTGTTTCCCCCATTTCCAATCCGGGCCCCGCGCAACCCGAGCCCCCACCCCCTCCACCATCACTCGGTTATTCCGGGAGCCGCTCATCCCCCCCGAATTGAGGAGGGGCTCGGGGAGGGCTGCTTCGGGCCTCACTTTTGCGGCTGATGGATTCACAAATGCAAAACGGGTTTTCCTGCGAAACGGGAACAGTTCCCCGCACACTCACCCACCCAGGACGGAAATAGCGAGGAGGAAAGCAAGCAAGGCCCACAACACACACTGGGACAAGCGCGGGCTAAGCGCGGCCATTGGGGAGCGGGAACGCGCACGGGGTTGCTAGCGGGGGCATGTGAAGAGAGGCGGAGCTAAGACTTGCTGTGTCCGATTTACCTCGCTCGGAGACCAGTCAATGGTTACATGGTATTTGTTTTTGAATAGAGAAAAGACACACGCGGGGAGCATTTGATGTCACGGTCTCTTCACTGGCACTGGTAATGAAACTGCAGCATTATTATAGGTACTGACTACCAGCTGCTTCTCTTACTAAGCTCTGTATTTGTATTTGAAAGGGGTGGTTCACCTTTGACGTAGCTTTTAGTATGCTAAAGAATGGCTAACTCTAAGCAACTTTTCCATTGGTTTTAATTATTTATTTCTGACAGTTGTATAATTATTTCCCTTTATCTTCTGACTCTTTGCAGCTTCCAAATGGGCGTCGGTGACGCCATCTAAAAACAAATGCTCTGTAAGGCTACAAATATATTGTTATTGCTACTTTTTATTACACATCTTTCTATTCAGGCCTGTCCTATTCATATTCTAGTCTCTTATTCATATCAATGCATGGTTGCTAGGGGAATTTGGGCCATAGCAACCAGACTGCTTAAAGGGATCCTGTCATCGGAAAACATGTTTTTTTCAAAACGCATCAGTTAATAGTGCTACTCCTACAGAATGCTGCACTAAAATCCATTTCTAAAAAGAGCAAAAAGGTTTTTTTATATTCAATTTTAAAATCTGATATGGGGCTAGACATTTTGTCAATTTCCCAGCTGCCCCCAGTCATGTGACTTGTGCCTGCACTTTAGGAGAGAAATGCTTTCTGGCAGGCTGCTGTTTTTCCTTCTCAATGTAACTGAATGTGTCTCAGTGGGATATGGGTTTTTACTATTGAATGCTGTTCTTAGATCTACCAGGCAGCTGTTATCTTGTATTAGGGAGCTGTTATCTGGTTACCTTCCCATTGTTCTTTTGTTTGGCTGCTGGGGGAAAAAGGGAGGGGGTGATATCACTCCAACTTGCAGTACAGCAGTAAAGAGTGATTGAAGTTTGTCAGAGCACAAGTCACATGACTTGGGGCAGCTGGGAAATTGACAATATGTCTAGCCCCATGTCAGATTTCAAAATTGAATATAAAAAAATCTGTTTGCTCTTTTGAGAAATGGATTTCAGTGCAGGATTCCTGATCTTTATATTCAGCTCCTTTCCTATTCATATTCTAGTCTCTTATTCAAATCAGTGCATGGTTGCTAGGGGGATTTGCATCTTAGCAACCAGATTACTTAGAATGAAAATTGAAAAGCTGCTGAATAAAAAGCTAAATAACTCAAAAACCACAAATAATAAAAAATGAAAACCAATTGCAAATCGTCTCAGAATATCACTCTCTACATCATACTAAAAGTTATCTCAAAGGTGAACCACCCCTTTAACTTTCAGTATGATGTAGAGAGTGAAATTCTGAGATAATGTGCAATTGGTTTTCATTTTTATTATGTGCATTATTATTTGTGGTATTTGAGTTATTTCGTTTTTTATTCAGCAGCTCTCCAGTTCGTCATATCAACAATCTGGCTGCTAGGGTCCAAATTACCCTAGCAACGGTTTGAATAAGAGACTGTGAAATGAATAGGAGAGGGCTCCATTAGAAAGGGCGGGTTACAAAAAGCTACATTAACAATAAATTTGTAGCCTTACAGTGCATTTGATTTTAGATGGGACCAGTGACCCCCCCATTTGAAATCTGGAAAGAGTCAGAAGAAAAAGGCAAATCATTTGAAAACTATAAAAAAAATAAAACACGAAGGCCAATTGAAAGGTTCTTAAGAATTTGCCATTCTCTAACATACTAAAAGTTAACTTAAAGGCGAATTCAGGCTTCCAAACCAAAAGAGGCCCATATACAGAACCCTCTAATATACCCATCACAGTTACCTGTTTCTTCAAAAAGTATGAATAAATGCTGAAATTCAGCTGTTTAACAGTTCTTCTCTTTCTTCATCATTTGAAATGCTGGCAGGGAAGGAGGGACGAAAACACTGATGTTACAAATTGTAACAACTTCTCCACAATGCATTGCGCTGTGATGTTCCATTCCTTATTGAAATCACATGTGCAGAGAATTGTGGGGTTTGGAGGATGCAGGCTAAGGACAGCCTGCTGCTGATACAAAGTAACAGCAGTCAGCCAGCTCAGCAAAGTAGTCAGACAGATCAACAGGAGAACAGGGGGCCAGGCTTAGGGAACTGTCAGAAACCATTAAAAATCATGAAAAGTCTGCATATTTTTTAATTGATACATATTCCAAAATTGTTTGAAATTTGGAACTCCCAGCAAAGCACGTGTTACACATATCCCTTTCAGGTGCCCTTGGAATGGAAAAGGGTTTCCACAAGGCCACCACACAAACTTACTTAAAGGGGTCGTTTACTTTCCAAAAACTTTTTTCAGTTCAGTTGTTTTCAGATTGTTCCCCAGAATAAAATACTTTTTTTCCACACTAGTTACGAATAACCCAGCATTTCCATCTGCACTCAAGCCTACCGCATTCCGAGAATGGCTGGTAGATGGACATCTACAAATTGCCCATATAATGGAACAGGGACAATTAGCAGATTTAAATCTTCTTAGACGGGCCAGGCCGACTGTAAATTTGCAAGATTATCAATACCGCAAGCTTAAGCATTTTTTTGGGTATCTAGGAGGCGCTAACAAATTAGGACGACCCCTTATGCCCTTTGAGACTCAATGAGCTAGGGAAACCCCCCTTAAACATATAATCTCTTCAATATATGATATGCTATCAAGTAAGAGTAAGAGAAAGCAGCTGCCTTTTGTCCGGGCATGGGAGCAGGACCTGTGACTGGACGTCTCAGAACTTCTCCAGAAATGGATTCCCAGTTTAATATACAGCTCTAGATGTTGCAAGATCCAAGAGTTAAATTATAAAATCTTAAGTAGATGATATCACACCCCAGACAAGTTACATAAGATATATCCAACCACAAGTAACACCTGCTGGAGGTGTAAAGCAGATAGGTACGTTACTACATATATTCTGGGACTGCCCAGCTCTCACAAACTACTGGCCGGTAGTTCTGAAAGCCTGTTCCCAGGTACTAGGAAGAGATCTATCCTTATCGCCAGCCCGCATACTTCTATTATGGGACACAGAAAACACTGAAGGGATCCCTGATACGACTCTAGAGTATCATCTTCTTAACTCAGCCAAACTCCTAATCCCTAGACTCTGGAGATCCACTATACCATCAACTCCTAAAGAATGTATAGGGAAGGTTAACGAATTAGCAAAACTTGAGGAATTATCTACATTCACAGAAAAACAACACTCTAGCTTTAGGGATACATGGCTGAGGTGGTATTTATACAGGGACTCTGCAGAATATAGACAACTTCTGAACTCCTAAACTCATAACACAGATCGTTATCAGGGGTTCCTTCAATCTGTACTCTGAGCATTACTGCACGTTGCTAACATCCTATATTCCTTATACCCGTATAATCCTGAGGGGATTGTAATTGTTGCTGTATTGCCTTTGTGTAGCCAAGTCCCACTGAAACTAATTCAGTTACATTAAGTAGGAGAAATAACAGCCTGCCAGAAAGTAATTCCATCCTAAAGTGCAGGCACAAGTCACATGACTGGGGCAGCTGGGAAACTGACAAAATGTCTAGCCCCATGTCAGATTTCAAAATTGAATATAAAAAAATCTGTTTGCTCTTTTGAGAAATGGATTTCAGTGCAGAATTCTGTTGGAGCAGCACTATTAACGGACGTGTTTTGGAAAAAACATGTTTTTCCATGACAGTATCCCTTTAAGAACGATGCCCGAGTCGTGATGTCTTTTTTTTTTTTTGCTGTATCCCCCCTGCTCACTTTCCCCACTCCCTCTCCTTTTTTCCTTCTGTATCCCCCCCCTCTCCTTTTTGGAAAACAATAAAAATTATTATACAAAAAAAAAAAAAATACTTTTTTCTATTACTGTCCATTATTTATTTTTTTACTGTTTTTCCAAAATCTAAGTTTAAAATTGAATGTCCCTGTCTCTGGTGTTTAAGTCCGGCAGCTCAGTGATCCAGTCGCAGACTCTCAACTGTTAACATTTTGCAACATTTATTTGATACATTTCTCAGCAGCATCTCTGGAGTATTAGCAACTATTGTATCAAGTCTAACAGCTGCCTGTAATGAAACCCAGAGATTCTGCTCAGCAGGGACAAAGATAAGAAATGTATCAACTAAATCAGGGGTGTCCAAACTTTTTGCAACGAGGGCCAGATTTGGTGAGGTGAAAATGTGTGAGGGCCGACCATTCAGCCTGACAATCTTTGAACCGTTAATATCATTTAACTCATTTAAACAAGGAATCGCGCAGCCGTAGCAGTAATATTAAGGCACATTAGTGAAATGATCTGCCACTTGGTCTATACTGCTGCCTGTGTGCTGAAGGTGTTAGCAATAGACACGTACTGGCACATAGTGACACGCCACTCTCACATACTTCTTTAGTTTACTGTACTGGCACGTCAGTATGTCTCTTGACACCTTCAGCCCTAAAGAAGTATGCGAGCGCAGCGGGTCTTTACGTGTCTATTGCTAACACCTTTAGCACACAGGCTGCAGTATAGATCAAGTGGCAGATCATTTCACTAATTTGCCCAAATATTACTGCTACGGCTAAGGTGATTCCTGATTGCACTGTGCTGGCGGGCCGCGTTATAATTAATTTTTATAAAGGAGGCCGAGGGCCAGCGTAAATTTGAAAACGGGCCGCATTTGGCCCCCGGGCATGACTTTGGACATACCTGAACTAAATGTATCAATTTAGAACAGTTTACAGGGTCAGTGACCCCCCCCCCCCCGCTAGAGCTGCTTTAGAAGGTGAAAAAAAACACTTAACACTTCAATATTCGAAAAGCGGTAACACATAGAAAATAGAAAGTAATTGGTAAAAGTTGTTATTTCTGGTGATTTATCTGAAAACAACTAGTTGTTTGAAGGTGAACCACCCCTTTAACAGATGTTTCAATAATATGGGCACCCAGTTAAAATACGGTTAAAGTGATAGTGACACATTCCTATAAAAATCATTGGAACGTGTCAATATAAAGTAAATGCTGCACAAGTAATCGTTTCGATCAAAGCCCCCCAAAAAGCCGCCCCCAGCCCCCGCAAATCTGTGTTCACGCGACCCTCCAACACTGCTAAAAGTCCTTCTGAGCCATTTCAGTGACGCTGGGCTGGGGGCGGCGGATCCTTCCATAGGCTGAATTCAGCCTATGGAAGGATCGCTCCGCCCCCAGCCCAGCGTCACTGAAGCAATCCGGAAGATCAGTTACTACTGTCAGCGAGTCGGGTGAACACAGGTTTGCGGGGGCTGGGGGCGGCTTTGCGCGAAACTATTCCTTGTTCAGCATTTACTGACACGTTCCTATGATTTTTATAGGAACGTGTCAGTATTGCTTTAACTGATTATTTGCTAGAACTGAGGCTATTAGATGTTACCTCAAGATGGTATAATAACATTAATTTAATAGTAATTGATAGTCACATCCCTTGATTATTAGGCATACCCCCATACCTGGCCCTCCTCTCGGCGCGTCCACAAGAAAAAAAAGGTATAAGCGGGGGGGGGGTGAGGGGTCCTGAGGCAGCAGTCCAACACTCCACGCACCTAATTTTGTGCAAAACTTCATGTATGGCCACCTTTAGACCTGCAACTCTACTAGGAAGTTAACTGGGTATTAGAGATTGGGAATCAGGTCCAGATTTCCCAGCTTTTCAGCAACCTTACGTTCCCTGCTTCTCCATCCCCCACAGCTTTCTGTTGACAACTGGTGCCTTGCAGGAATTATTCATAGTGGGGAGGGGATGTTTATTCAGCCACTCATCCTATATTTTGTGGAAATTTCCCAGGGCTACAACTTTTAAAGGAATTGTTCAGTATAAATATAAAAACTAGGCAAATAAATAGGCTGTGCAAAATAAAAAAAAATTCTAATATAGTTAGTTAGGCAAAAATGTGATGTATAAAGGCTGGAGTGACTGGATGTCTAACATAAAAGCCAGAACACTACTTCCTGCTTTGCAGCTCTTATGGTTTCCATGGATTGGTTACCAGGCAGTAATCAGTGACTTGAGAGGGGGTCACATGGTTCATAACTGTTGCTTTTGAATCTGATCTGCATGCTGGGGTCAATTGAAAATTCACTGAACAGTTATGTCCCATGTGGCCCCCTTAAAGTCACTAAATTCTAAATTCTCCTCCTCACTAACAACCCTCTTCTCCCTTCCCCAACGGTATACTTGGTTATTCATAGAGGAAACTGTATGTTACTTGAAAATATGCTGTATACCTGATCTGCCTTACTCTTCTCTTTGGAAAATAATAAAGAATATTTGGAAATTAAAGTCACTGACTAACTCAGAGTTAGGTCAAAAGCAGGAAGTAGTGTTCTTTTCTGTTAGACATCCAGTCACTCCAGCCTTTATATATTACATTTTTGGCTAAATAATTATATAAGAAACATTTTTTATTTTGCACAGCCTATTTATTTTATTTTTACACTGAACTGTTCCTTTAAGGTATATTTATTGTTGCATTGTTTTAGCTTCTTGAACAAACAACCTACAATACTCATTTGTAATCATTTCCCCAAGTATATTGAGTATGCAGACCTTTGAATTCCTACTTAGTGTGGTTTCTGCCACAGTATTGATTTTGTCTAAGATTGCAGATCATTAAGGTTTGATGTCAGACCATTCCCATAACATATGTTTCAGGAAACCTATTTCTTGTTTACATCTTGTACATGTGTCTGGTATTGCAGGATAATGTAGTTGGGTATAATAGGCTCTATGCAATACAAATACAGGTGTGGGATCCAGTATCCGGAAACCAGTTATCCAGAAAGCTCCAAATTATGGTAAATTCACCTCCCACAGACTCCATTTTATACAAATAATCCACATTTTTTTAAATTAATTTTATTTTTCTCAGTAATAATAAAACAGTACCTTGTACTTGATCCCAACTAAGATATACAGTAATTAATCCTTATTGGAGGCAAAACAAGCCTATTTAAATTTAATGTTTAAATATTTTTTTAGTATAAATAAGGTATGAAGCTCCAAATTAGAGAAAGATCCATTATCCAGAAAACCCCAGGCCACAAGCATTCTGGATAACGATCCCATACCTGTAGTTGAATCATACAAAGCCTGTAGCACATAGAAACTATCTGAGGGAAGTTTAGTTCTTCATGCCATTCCTCGTCAAGTATGATGCATACTGCTTGTTCCCATTTGTGCCAGGTACTTTCTAAAGGGGTTGCCTTAGTCTCTGGTAGGAGGCTATGCAGGTAACTAAATGGGTTAGTTGTGCCGCTAGATAATATAGATGCATTTCAGGGAAATGGGGCCCCCTTGCATTTGATTTGGACCCCATTAGTGTGTCCTATTTTAGCCTGCATCTGGAATTGGCCCAGATAAGCTGTCTAAACAGCATTTAGTCATGTGAAGAAGGTATTACGTTTATTTACCTAAGTAAACTTGTAGTATTTTATAGAATGGTCAATTCACCTTCGATTTGTCTTCATTATTATTTTTTTATAGTTTTATAATTATTTGCCTTTTTCTTCTGAATCTTTACAGTTTTCAAATGAGCATTACTGATCCCACCTAAAAAACAAATGCTCTGTAAAACCACAAATATATTGTTATTGCTACTTTTTATTATTTATTTTTCTACTAAGGTCCTCCCCTAGTCATATTCCAGTCTGAAATTCAAATCAATGAATGGTTGCTAGGATAATTTGTCCCCTAGCAACCAGATTGCTTAAAATGTAAATTGAAGAGCTTCTGAATAAAACGCTAAATAACTACAAAACCTTAAATAACAAAAAATGACAACCATTGGCAAATTGTATCTCTATATCATACTAAAAGTTAATGCAAAGGTGAACAACCCCTTTAATGTAGAACTATAGCTGGATATAAATAGAAATTCTGTATTTTAAATATGAAATTTACTGTATAATCCAGGCTACAATTGTCCATAGCTGTTCCCATCCAGTCTAGTTAGGCTCAGTGTCAATGACACTGCACTGCACATGCTAATTATGCTCTGGGTTGCCATTGTGAAGCTAAGCTTCGGGGTCATCTGAAATCATTAATTGGCAAATGAGATGCCACAAGGCTGATACATGAACATGTGTAGCATATTCTGATTCTTTTTAAGGTTTAGGTCTCCTTTACAAATGTTTTATTAGCTATCGTGATGTATTTAGTTTAGGATAACTAACATTGGTTATATGTTGGCATACAGGGATTTCCTGTGGGTGACTTAAATCTGAGTAAAACCACGCAGTTTAATAATTATTTACAACTTCCTATAATAATATGGATGTGAAGAACTACTACTGTGATGGATAATCCTTATTTCCATTACTGTCTATCGTGTAAGGTTGATTTTATATACATTCCAGTGTTTTAAAAATGTTTCTTCTATCATGTCAGTTCAGCACTATGTTTATTGTTTTATCGTTGCATTATTGCACTATTGATTCTCTGTTATAAAAATATCCTATGTCCAGCATACATTGAAGTATGGTCTATCAGCATTGATGGTACATTTACTAGCCTACAATAAAAATTGGGATTTTGATCTGTCCCTTTTGGGGTTCACAGGCATGTATCATTATTAAATGCAGAAAAACACTGTTAATATCTGTGCAGTGGATGACCAAAAGTTGCTAAAAAGGTCTTAGCAAGAAACAGGTGGAGTGGAAGATCATTTTGGGCATGAGGCAAATTTCGCTTTCGCTGTCCACCCACCTGCTGAACCATTTTGGAAAATTCTGAGGGAGCCACAGTCCCCTATCCCCCCCCCCCGTTCTGATGTTTATGACCCCACTTAGATTGTAAGCTCTACAGGGCAGGGACCTCCTTTCTACTGTGCCTCTTACCACATATCAGTTGTGTCCTTATATGAGCTCCATGTATGTTATGGTATTTATTGTCTGACTTGTCCTTCCTGTGTGTACTTTTATATATTGTACTTTTAGTTATATTGTATTTGCATTGTAAGGAGCTACAGCTCCTTAACAGTGCTTTACAAATAAAGTTATACTTACATACATTCATATGGCAAGAAGGTGAGAGGAAGACATACAAACATATCTGACTTCAGACACCAGCCCTTCCCCCTAAAATAAGGAGAACATGGATTATTGGAAGATTCTTTTATTTATGTCTTTCTAAAATGTATTTCATTTTTACTCTATAATTGACTTCTTCCAGTAGGAATTAGGAACTGCAATATTTGCTTTGATCACTGGGTGGCTCTCTGTTTTTTCTTTTACGCTATATTAGTTTAGAACCTGGTAAAGTTGTTGTACCGTTTTAGCCAGTCACATGGCAAAAAAAAATCATCATCGGTTATTTATGAAGCCCAAAAGAACAAAAATGTGGTATAAAGGAGATACCTTTATTGGCTAACTAAGATAATCATAGCAAGCTTTCAGAACATTTTAGTTCCTTTTTCAAGCTGTATATAATGAAGCCGTGGTTTTCTCTGACACCCCTTGCATGTCCCGGTGTATATGACTTTGTTAACACCTCACACAAAGATGGACATTCATTTTTGTTGGTAATTTGATCTATAAGCTGAATGTTGTGTATATATCATGGAACACCACATCTTCATTATATTCAGCTTTTAAGGCTAGGGCCACACGGCGCGATTTTGCCGCGATTCTGCGCTGGGCGAGTTGCGAGTTGCGAGTCGCGGCGGTTTTTAAGCCGAAATAGCTTTGTTAACTTTGGCGCTGGCGTCAATGCAAATCGCGGCGAAATCGCTGCGCTAATTCACACGCGGCGATTCGTTTTCTATTGTCGCCCGAAGTTGCCTCGCTGGGCGTTTCCGGGCGACAGTAGAAAAAGAATCGCCGCGTGTGAATTAGCGCAGCGATTTCGCCGCGATTTGCATTGACGCCAGCGCCAAAGTTAACAAAGCTATTTCGGCTTAAAAACCGCAGCGACTCGCAACTCGCCCAGCGCAGAATCGCGGCGAAATCGCGCCGTGTGGCCTTAGCCTAAGGCTCTGCAATACTATCCATAATGTGAAATTTGATTTTTTTTTTTTTGGGCTATAATTATCCTGCATTATGTGATGAATGTCATTAGATCCCTGTTTATCGTCATGTGTATAAATGAAAACTGTTGTATTCTACATTGCTTCTCTGACAATTGCTTAGACAACACTTCCATGTTGCTTCCTGTACTATGAATCAGCAATAGAGGCAGTTCATAGGTGCTGCCACAGCAGACCTAATGACTTCCTTCCTTAACTCCAGAGTTTGGACTAAATGAAAGCAGGGTGGGATTGCTTGTGTATAGTGCACAATTACATTCTCTTTTCCAAGATATCTGAAACAAATACATGAAACATAAAGCCCTCCACCAGATACAAGTATCTCTATTGGGAGTGCCATTTAAAGGGGTGGTTCACCTTTAGGTTATGTTATAGAATAGTAAATTCTAAGCAACTTTTCGATTGGTCTTCATTGTTTATTTTTTATAGTTTTTGATTTATTTGCCTTCATTTAAAAACGAATCCACAGTAAGGGTTGGGGCAGATTCAGGGAGATTTAGTCACCTGGCGACTAATTGCCTCTTCTGCGTGGTGACAATCTCCCCGAACTGCCTTCCGTCTTCTTAAATGAAGAATCGTCTGCGCTAATGCACTCGCATCACTTCGATTTCTGAATTTGCCCGAAGTTTCCTCGTGAAGCAACTTCAAGCGACTTCGGAAATCAAATCTGCCTGTCTGCCCCCAACCCTAAGGCTACAAATGTATTGTTGTTGCTACTTTTTATTACTCATCTTTTTTATTTTGGCCCTCTCCTATTTATATTCCAGTCTCTTATTCCAATCAGTGCACGGTTGCAAGGATAATTAGGACCCTAGCAACCATACTGCTGACATTGTAAACTGGAGAGCTGCTGAATAAAAAGTGAAATAACTCAAAAGCCATAAAAAATTAAAAATAATTGCAAATTGTCTCAGAATATCATTTTAATATGATGTAGAGAGTGATATTCTGAGACAATTTGTAATTAGTTTTCATTTTTTATTATTTGTGGTTTTCTTGAGTTATTTTACTCTTTATTCAGCAGCTCCCCAGTTTGCAATTTCAGCAAATTGGTTGCTATGGTCCGAATTATCCTTGCAACCATGCACTGATTTGAATAAGAGACTGGAATATGAATAAAAGTGGACCTGAATAGAAAGATACATTTTAAACATAGCAATAACAAAAAAAGTGTAGTGTTCCAGAGCATTTAAAAGCTGGAAAGAGTCAGAAGGCGGCAAATAATTCAAAAACTAAATATAAAAAAAAAAAAAATTAAGGCAAAGTGAAAAGTTGCTTAGAATTAGCCATTCTATAACATTTAAAGTTAATTAAAGGTGAACCAACCCTATCATAGGAGCCAGTATTTGGTGGTCAAGGTGAGGGGGCCTTTGCATGGCCCCTCTATAGTAACCAACAACTCATAGGTCACATCATATATATATCAGAACTGCTTACAAATGTAACCTACCCCACATGACAGTGCCTGCATTTCAGTGCCCTGACTTCCCTGTGGGTAATGGGGAACAAGGCTACAGGGTGATTATAGACTTAATAAAGTTATTTTATAGGGCACTGTGTAGGGAGCGAGGAAAACGTGCATCAATGCAGGGTATATGGTCTGACACAGAGTTGCCAGGTTGACAGTTTTCCAGCCAAATTGGGAGACTAATGTAAAGCCCAGGTGGGTTTTGAAAGTACAAACTGGCCAAGGTATGGATTTGGGCTACTTTTTGGGCCTTTGGCTGGTTTGTACTTTGGAAACCAGCCATATTTTTTTTCTCCCCCCTAATGTGCCAAGCCTGTTTCTCCCAAAGCATGTTGGGTAATGTAGTTTTTGTATAAAAGATATATTCTTATGGATGATGTACTCCTTTTGTTATTATGTCTGGTTCCACTTCAGAGTCAGGGCCCCGCCAGACCTACAGACTTATACAATTATAACATAGAACTCCGGAGAACCAAGGTAGTAGTTCAGTGAGGAAGAGCGTGTTGGCTCGAAACATGTCGTGCACTGTATGAATAAAATGAATCACTGAACTACTACCTTGGTTCTCCGGAGTTCTATGTTATAATTGAATTAGTTTTTGTATAACAATTAGCCAACTGCCAAGCTTAATGTAAGACTACAATACCCAGCATGCAATGGGACTGACTTGGCATTTTTCATTGACTTTCCTCAATTTTAGACAATTTTAGGGCAAAAATCTGTTGGCCACAAAAATGGCCAGAGGCTGACCTATTTCAATATTTATTAAAATTGCATGTGTATTAGGGCCTTATGGGGCCCCTATACCTCCTAGCCCCCGCTCTGTGTTTAAGCGAATTTGTCACATTTTGCTTCATGGAAAAATTAGCGAAAGAATGAAAATTTGAAAAAGGGCATAATTTCATATATATTAATTTGTTTTCTAGACATTTTTTACACTGCACATATTGTGCTATTTTTGGGCTACTTTTGAAGTGCCTGTCAAGTCGAGTCAAGAGTGAGTTTATTGTCATTTCATCCATATACGTTTGTACAGTACACAGTGAAACGAAACAACGTTCCTATAGGACCATGGTGCTACACACAACATAGAAGTACCGGACATAAGACACAAAGTGCAACTCCTGCAAGACAGGACAGCATAGTGCAGGGACAGGACAAGACAGTGCACACTCAGCAGAAGTAATATGTTAAGTAAATAATGCTATACGTCAGACATGATGGGTGTATCATTGTGATATGATAGTAGTAAGAACATGATAAAGAACATGATAGTACAGATGTGCTCATAGAGAACAATTGTATCCAATGGCTATTTATTTATACAATGGCGTACAGTGGCTGTGTAATGTTGTGGTATATAGTAAGGTCAGATGGAGTGTCTGTGTGTGTGAGAGATCTGTCCGGTCCCTGAGTATTCAGGAGCCTTCTGGCTTGGGGGAAGAAACTGTTACGCAGCCTGGTAGTGAGGGCCCTAATGCTTCTGTACCTTTTTCCAGATGGCAGGAGTGTGAACAGTGAATGTGAGGGGTGTGTTAGATCAGCCACAATGCTGGTGGCTTTACGGATGCAGTGAGTGGTGTAAATTTCCGTGATGGAAGGAAGAGAGACACCTATGATCTTCTCTGCTGTCTTCACTATCCTCTGTAGGGTCTCCATGACAGTACAGTTCCCAGCCCAGACAGTGATACAGCTGCTCAGGATGCTCAGCTTGTGCAGGAAGTAGAGGCGCTGTTGGGCTTTCTTGGCTAAGTAGCTGGTGTTGTGGGACCAGGTGAGGTTCTTAGCCAGGTGGACACCAAGGAATTTGGTGCTTTTGACGATCTCCACATTAGAGCCATTAATGTACAGTGGCAGGTGGTCACTCCTAGTCTTCCTAAAGTCAACAACCATCTCCTTTGTTTTGACTACAATGAGAGACAGGTTGTTGGCTCTGCACCAGTCTGTTAACCGCAGCCCCTCCTCTCTGTATGGTGACTCATCATTATTTCTGATGATACCCACCACGGTCGTGTCATCAGCGAACTTTATGATGTGATATGTGCGGTGTGTGGCTGCACAGTCATGCGTCAGCAGAGTGAACAGAAGAGGACTAAGCACACAGCCTTGAGGGGCTCCGGTGCTCAGTGTGGTGGTTCTGGAGATGATGTTTCCAATCCTGACTGACTGAGGTCTGTTGGTCAGGAAGTCCAGAACCCAACTGCAGAGGGAGGTGTTCAGTCCAAGCAGGCTCAGCTTTTCTATCAGATGCTGAGGAATGATAGTGTTGAATGCTGAACTGAAGTCTATGAACAGCATTCAAACATAGGTGTCTTTTTTGTCCAGATGAGAGAGGGCCAGATGGAGGGTGATGGCTATTGCATCGTCTGTTGAGCGGTTTTGACGGTATGCGAACTGTAGGGGATCCAGTGCTGGTGGCAGTAGGGTTTTGATGTGTTTCTTGACAAGCTTCTCAAAACACTTCATGATGATGGGTGTGAGTGCCACAGGATGGTAGTCATTGAGGCAGGAAACTGATGACTTCTTCGGCAAGGGACAATGGTGGTGGTTTTGAAGCACTTCGGGACAGTGGAGGTGATCAGAGAGATGTTAAAGATGTCAGTGAAAACATCTGCCAGCTGATCTGGCATTCCCTTAGCACTCTGCCAGGAATATTGTCCGGTCCTGCAGCCTTCCGTGGGTTTACTCTTTCCAGAGTCATCCTCACATCAGCCACCGTCAGACACAGTGCCTGGTCACTAGGCAAAGTGATGGTCTTCCTCATTCCTGTGTTGTTCTGTGCTTCAAATCGTGCATAGAAGTCGTTCAGTGCATCTGCAATGGAGGCGTCACTGTCACAGGCAGATGGTGTTGACCTGTAGTTTGTGATAGCCTGGATGCCCTGCCACATGGGCCGTGTCTCGCCATTCTCCTGGAAGAAGCTGTGTATTCTCTGAGTGTATGCGCGCTTAGCTACTCTGATGGAACGGGAAAGTTTGGCTCTCGCTGTTCTCAGGGCGACTTCGCTGTTGGCCAGTGTCGGACTGGGCCGGCGGGACACCGGGAAAAAACCCAGTGGGCCCCGCCACCCAGACCTAACCTCCACCCGCACGCGTAAGGTCATGCTTTATCTCCGGCAACCAGTAACTAGAGATGCGCTCTCCTCTACAAAAGACACTCTGCAGCTTTTGAACCAGGGATTCTGACTTGGATTAGATGCACGTAGCAGGTACGGACCGGCGAGGGGGGCAAGAGGGACAGAGGGAGCGTTGCGACTGGGGCAGTGGGGGCCCTGCCACTGGGGGGGAGAGGCGGGGGGCCTTCCTGCTGGGGGGGCAGGGCCCTGATGTTTAAGCCCTGATCCCCCCAGTCAGGTCCAGACTGAGAATTAAAATAAACTCTGGCATTTCAGGTACACAGAGGCCCAAACAGCCCACTAAATATTTGCCAGAACCCACAGATTGCCAGTCCAGGACTGCCCCCAGTCCAACCCTGCTCTTGGCTACTTTTGGGCTGGTTTTGTAGCTGACTTTGTCTGGTTTTAAAAATTTGACCTGGCTAACCTGGCCTGACATGAGGAAGGATGAATTCATATCCAGAGTGACCTGATAATGGGTGAAGCTGAACAATGGATCACATGAGCCCCAGAAAAACTAATTGCTAGGTGGGGACTGGGGAGCCAGAGCCTAGTCTCGTATGAACAGGAAGATGCGGTATGCCTTTAACCTCATTCTATACCATGTGGAAATGCCCCATGAAAGAGGATGCGGCTCGTGTGTAAGACATCCCTTAGAAGGGTTCCCTGTGCGCATGTCCTTCCTCCTGTCAGTATGTAAATGCTTTACTGCCTCGGAGAGAGGCACGCATATGCAGAGAATCACCAACATTTCACCAACAATGCACCGGGGATACAAAACAACGTCCCCCGCCAACCTCTGATACACAGTCATTATCCACAGCGCCCCCGCCACACCTGTCACAAGGTGCTACAGTCAGCACTACTGTGTAAGCGCCTAGCGCCTCAGCGGTACCTAGCTAGGTACTGAGAAATAGACGTTTCGGATTGGCTCGCTGTATTAATCAATAGCCGGCCTGCTAATCTGTGTTATTGGTTAGAAAGGATATATGGGTGGGAGCTTTATGCATCCACCGCCACTGATTGGCTGGAGAAGGAGCAGGGAAATCTCCCCATCCCTTTTCAGGCCGGCTCTCGGTTCTCACCGGCTGATCCCCAGTACCCGTGTGCTTCGAGTTCATCGGTGGCTGCGAGGCTGATAGCGGGTGCGAAATCACAATGCTGGGAATCATTAACCTGCAAGGGTTCACCCGGGACCTGTCTCTGTACCTCGAGAACCAAGTGCCAGTGGGTCTGTTCGGCTCCGGGGTGGGCTTGTCCTTGGTGCTGGGCTTCGGAGCAGCCTATGCCTGCTATTACCTAAGTGTCATTGCTAAGGTAAGCGGAGGGGCTGAGGAGGCAAAGCAAAGGAGCACATTAGCTTCTCGGTTATTGCTGTACAGCCGGTATAGAGGAATGTGTAGCGCATCCGTGTACAATTAGAATCCCCCCCATGAATGAACTCCTCCATTTCCCGGCGCTCAGGCCACTTCATGGGGAATCATTGCCTTAAAACACAATATCTACTTACTCTTGTTGTCTGTGTTTAATGTATATTGTATGTATATGTTTAATATGTGAGCTCATTGCATTTCCCATGCATTGCTTAGTCCAGAAGATCTTCCATCCCCAGTAATGATCCAGTCCAACGCTTCTTATTTCCATTCTGTTCCCTAACAGAGACCCCAACTGGTGGTCGGAGGGGAAGGATTATGCAATTTCCTAAAGCATCACTGCCCGGCGGTGACAGAAACCTACTACCCTACTCTATGGTGCTGGGAGGGCCGAGCCCAGACATTGCTGAGACCCTTCATCACTGTCAAACCACTAGTGCATTACAACAAGTGAGTATGGGGCAACATTGTGTTATTTGCTCTATCATTTTGCAGAATACTTTTACCCACAGACAGTGTCGGACTGGACCACCGAGATACCAAGAAAATTCCCGGTGGGCCTAGGTGTCAGTAGGACCTCTTGCTTCTAAATATTTGGCCTATTTCATGGTCATTCCCTATTTCGTTATGGGAAAAATAATAAAAGAATATAGTAAGTAGATACAGTATAAAAGACTAGGAGAATAAAGAGGTTGAGTGAGGAGAGGAGGAATAACAGTTTGGAAAGTGGACCCACAGTCTAAGGTTTTCTGGTGGGCCCCTGCCATCTCAGTCCAACACCGCTTGCTTCTAACCATTTGGCCTATTTCATGGTCAGTCCCTATTTCTTTATGAGAACAAAGAGGCTTAGTAATGGAAGAATATAGTATAGTATGTAGAGAAAAGAGACTAGGTGAATAAAGAGGTTGAGTGAGGAGAGAAGGTATAGTTTGGAAAGCGGGCCCTCAGCCTAAGGTTTTCTGGTGGGCCCCTGGCATCCCAGTCCGACACTGCCCACAGACAGTACTGTGTGCCTGTTTGACTGTGCTGTGCCATACAGTCTCCCTATGTATCGCCTTCATCATTTTATTGTATAGTGCCAGTGTACAGAGCAGCTAACAGTGATGTGCACGGGGTGATGAAATAAATATCTTTCTTAGACCAGTGATCAGGGGCGCTTCGCCAATGAGGCAAACTGAGAATTTCACTAGGTGCCAGGGGCAGCAAAAATGACCTTTCCTTCTCCTTTAAGAAATCCTGGTTTAGACCAAATGGTAACCATAGAGACCACAGCCCTGTGTGCTAAAGCTTTGTTCTTACAGCAACCAAGCTATCTTTCTGTCTCAAGCAATGTCTCCATTGACACTTGGACCATGATGTCCAATTTGCAAAGCTTGTACTAAAAACGGATAGTTACATAGATACGTTCAGGTAGATTTCACGCCAAGTAAAATGACCAAACACAGTGGAAAAATATGGCACTAAAATTCAGTGTAATGTTTTGTTTATTTTAGCACTGCAGACTCTTGACTTTTCCAGCTGTAGACATTCCATGCCTTTCCCCTAAACTCTCAGTTTGTTTATATACCCAAGCCCAACCTGCCTGTCTCTGAACTTACTGGACTAGTGGGGTGAGAGTGAGTATAAGTAAGCACCTCAACAATTTTGTGACATCAGTATTGGGGCTGGGAAAGGCAGGGAGGGCAGTGGCAATGACTATGGTCTGCAAAATGCTTCTGGGAGCAATTGGTTGAATTAAAACTTGCATGTGTGTAAAAATGGAATTTCAAACTCTACTGTGCATGTACAAGTTTAAGTCAGGGATGCCTGGGAATGCTGTAAGATGTTGTTGCAGCAAATCTTTTGTGTTTTTTTATTTTCCTGAAAAGGAGCATCGGCCGTGGGATATACAATTTAATCCAGTGGAGGATGCCTAACTTTTTAGGCCCCTCCAGTGTAATGTCAGTAAAGGTATGGGACCTATTATCCAGAGAGCTTGGTACCTGAAGTTTTCCAGATAGAGGGTCTTTAGATTTCCATAATTTAAGTCTACTTATAATTTAAACATTAAATAGACCCAATAGGATTGTTTTGCCTTCAACAAGGATTAATTATATCTTAGTTGGGATCAAGTACAAAGTACTGTTTTATTATTAAAGAGAAAAAGAAAATCATTTTTAAAAATTGTTTTCTCATACTTTGCTCATAAGGCTGACTATATATTGAAAGGTCAGCCTTTTCATGTATTTGAAGTGATACACAAAATTTAGCTTCTTTATAACTTTAATGTTTTATTTGCATCATACAAATTAATATGCTTTCTTTCCATCTGTCTATTGTGTCTTGTAGTGAGCTTATTAAAACAGCAGATGGAGGGCAGATTTCTCTGGATTGGTTTAATAACGATAATAATACACTTTACCCTGATGCTAGCAGCAGACCTACAATCCTTTTACTGCCTGGACTCACAGGAACAAGCAGAGAATCATATATCCTCCACATGATCAAGCACAGCGAGGCTCTTGGATACAGGTAGTGTAAAGTACAGTTATTTATAACTTTAGTTTTTATCACATTAGTTCTCATAGTTGTTGATAATAATTATCAGTGGTTTAGTGGCTAGCAGTGGTATTGACACTCTGTTGTCTTTCTTTCCTACCTGGGCACTATCTCCAATAAATATGAATGTTCTCCATGTCTTTGAGTGGGTTTTTTTCCAGGAGAGCTGGTTTCCAGTTTCACTCCAGTATCATACATGAATGTTAATTGACTGACTGTAGTGAGTATGTGCATCGTTGTGTGAATGTGATATTGGTCTTAGGTTGTTATTACCGCTAAGACAGGGAATGAAGTTAATAATAAAAGTGTATTCATTATTAAAGGGGTACTGTCATGTATTTTTTTCAAAATGCATCAGTTAATAGTACTGAAATCCGTTTCTCAAAAGAGCAAACAGATTTTTTTATATTTAATTTTGAAATCTGACATGGGGCTAGACATATTGTTAGTTTCCCAGCTGCCCCAGTCATGTGAATCATGCTCTAATAAACTTCAGTCACTCATTACTGCTGTACTGCAAGTTGGAGTGATATCACCCCCTCCCTTCTCCCCCCATCAACCTAACAACAGAACAATGGGAGGGTAACCAGATAGCAGCTCCCTAACACAAGATAACAGCTGCCTGGTAGATATAAGAACAGCACTCAATAGTAAAATCCAGGTCCCACTGAGACACCTTCAGTTACATTGAGTAGGAGAAACAACAGCCTGTCAGAAAGCAGTTCCATCCTAGAGTGCTGGTTCTTTCTGAAAGCACATGACCAGGCAAAATTACCTGAGATAGCTGCCTACACATCAATATTACAACTAAAAAATACTCTTGCAGGTTGAGGAATTACATGGTAGAGTGAATTATTTGCAGTGTAAACAGTGTAATTTACAAATAAAAACTACAACATAAAAATCAT
Source organism: Xenopus laevis (assembly GCF_017654675.1). Taxonomy (NCBI): domain Eukaryota; kingdom Metazoa; phylum Chordata; class Amphibia; order Anura; family Pipidae; genus Xenopus; species Xenopus laevis. The sequence goes on along the minus strand of NC_054381.1, from coordinate 115,541,699 downwards.
GACAGAATCCCTTTAAGAAGGCTCTTTACATTTTGGTAATGTAATTCATATATACAGCATGACTGTTGTCTGTTGGGGTCATATCTGTTGATGGCCTGAGAATGAGAGAAAATCAGTCATGCAGCACCTGACTGTAACTTCTCAGCGTCTAGCAATTGGAACAGGGAAGTTAGGTGAGGTATTTGTTTGTGGAGGGATAATCAAGAAAAACCCATGCTTGAATCCAGCTATGATATCTGTAATAGTCAGGTGACACGTGGTTTCCATTAAAGTCAATGATAGGTGGCAGAGCCATATTCAGGCTTTTCTCTGTTGGAAGAGAATATGGCCAAGTTCCATCAGCCTTAAGTTTGTGAAGATAAGGCATTTGCAGTCTTAAAAGCGAAGGAAAAACCAATGACTCTATAACCAGGCAAAGCATACAGCATCTAAGAACAAAATCACAATATCTGTTTAATAAAATATCTGTGCACTAAAATGAATTCTGAACAACCACCCTTAAATCCACCATATTTCTTAATAACGGTAAATTTAATTTTTTCCCCAATATACTTGCTGTTTAAGGCACTCAAATGGGAGGTATAGCAAGCAGTGGAGTAAGCCTCAGTTTGTGTTCTACAGACTTTTGTAAATGTTTTTATCCTTCCTTGAGCTGCTAGAAATTCAGTTGTTGTGCATCTTACTTTTACTTTAGGCTTTATATATAAATTTGCATAAGGTTGTTATATATGTATATATAAGGTTATATTAAATATAACCTCAGATTTTAGTCTCTTGCCTGCCATAGAATGCAGCTATTACAGCTGTTAAGCTGCTGTAAATAATCCACAGGGTTAACTGATTATGCAAGTAGTGCCTCCAATAGACTCTTTCCTTGTATTGGGTCCGTGTAAAATGAATTATATTTTATTAGTAGCTGTTTGTATTATAACGATATATTGTATAATTTCATGATGCAACATACTGTAGGCTTTCACAATTTTCACTTTTTCATATAGTTAAGTAATGTGGCCATCAACTATGAACAGATTTTAAGCATATCTTGCTTGCCAGCTGTCTTTACCTCTGTGTTAACTTGGCGTGTTACTGTTTGCAGCATTTTTGTCATGAATTTTGTCATGGGGTCTTAGATAAGGGCTTTGTGTATGACACTGCATTGGTTGAAATGAAACCCATCAGAATGCTGAAGAACAGCATTTTACAATATCATAAAATATATTAAAATGAATATATATTCATGTTGTATACAGTACTTTGTTTAGTCTCTATGGATCGGCAGTCTGCAGGCTGCTTGTAACAGCATATAATCCTCCCCACCACAAACATGTTAAAATGGAATATTGAGCTTGCTGTCAGTATCTTGCTCACTCAGCTTCTGCTTTGCTCTGGGAAGTCATAATGCCTCTTACAGCACAGTTGCAGTGTATATTTTTCATTGAATGTCATGCCACCATATTCTGTCACCCTAAGAAATAATTCCAAATTCTTTTCTATTGTGTTTATCAAAACAAAAAGGAAAAAGGGAAAGGTACATCATCTCATAAAAGGATTACTGCTGTTTATTAAACCATTAAAAAACAGGTAGTAGACGCCTAACATGTTTCAGGAACACCCCTTAATCAGGAGTTTTCCCGAAACTTGTTAGGCGTCTACCATACTACAGCCACCTGTTTTTTAATGGTTTACTAAAAAGTGTTTTTTATTTTATGAGGTGATGAGCCTTTCCCCTTGTTTTCCTTTTGGTTTTGATAACCACAATAGAAAATAATTTGGAATTATTTCTTAGGGTGACAGGCTCCCTTTAAAGTGGCATAGACCTAATGACTATGGCTATGGCTCAGTGGGGGCATAGTCAGGTAATATAATAGGCAATAACACCCCCTTCAATTTTCTCTGCACCCTTAAGTATACTCCTAAAATATACTGGTGCCCATTTAAAGTGCAGAATGCGTACTGGTTTGTCGTATAATTTGTGATGTCAATGACTGACCTTAAGTAGCAGGTATTTTGATTGCCACTGCCATGTATCAATATGCCATTACACTAAATAATATTTCTGCTTCTTCTATGTGTTCCACATATGGCAAAAACACACAAGAGGCCTACAAACCCAATTTTCATTGTCCTTAGGAGAATGCAAATTTTTCTAAAAAAGCATTTAACTATAACTTTAACAACTTGCATATTTTGATTTTAGGTTCAGTAAGTGTGTGTGTGCATATGAGAGTGTTTGGTATTTTGCAAAGATTTTAGCCACTTTTTGAACTGCTCTTTGTGGTGAGATTCTATAGGAGGTGTCTGATTGGTAAGGCTGCCTGGAACTAACTAGAAAGCTCAGGGAATCTATTTCTTCCATTATTTGCTTTTATATTATGCCAGCCTTTTCATTCCCCACAAGTTTGGCTTAGAAACCACTTTCTAATTTTTAAGTGATTCCTACTGCCTGCTGGCTAACTTCGTGGCTAATTTTGTGCATTATGCTGCCATATCTTTGGCTGTGTATAAGCTCTGTCTTAAAAATAATTAGGGACAGGAAGGAATATGTGCATGCAGAAAGATGTAACTTTTTAGAAATGTAACTGAATGGCATTTTACTGCACTGTTCTGACTTACGTGAGTATTAGACCACAAATTCTTTACCTGCCTTATCTATGTGTGTCAGCATGATTTTTTGTTTTATTTTAGGTGTGTCGTATTTAACAATAGAGGGGTTTCTGGAGAGGACCTTTTGGTAAGGAAACATTAACATATACTATTCATATATTATTACTATTCACATGTTATGTCTTGTTCACAGTTTGTCTAATTTGGCAGTAAGCAAATTGGATAATTTCTAGATTTAGAAAGGTGGAAAGGAGGACTATCCTGCAGGGATGTGTCTTTATTTGGAGCTGCAGAGAGTTATAGTTTATCAAGATCCAGAAGGCAGCTTATTGACCATTTTTTAATTAATTAGTTATTTTGTGACTGTGTACACTGCATGTTAATTTTTATCAGAAAACATTGATAATGTGGGAGCATAGATCTTATTTCCCAAACTCTACTTTTCCTAAAGATTGCCTCATTCTGAACTTTATTACTCCTGTCACTTCTGCAATATATGGTAAATGTATCTGTCCAAGGTCTCTTATATATACTAATATAAGTTCCATTACTGCTATAACAGCCTCTACTCTCCTGGGAAGGCCTTCCACTAGATCAGTGATCCCCAACCAGTAGCTCGTGAGCAACATGTTGCTCTCCAACCTCTTGGATGTTGCTCCCAGTGGCCTCAAAGTAGGTGATTATTTTTGAATTCCTGGCTTGGGAGCAAGGTTTGGTTGTGTAAAAACCAGGTGTACTGCCAAACAGAGCCTTAATTTAGGTTGAGAATCCACATAGGGGCTACTATATGGCCAATCACAGCCTTTATTTGGCACCCCAAGAACATTTTTCATGCTTGTGTTGCTCCCCAACTCCTTTTACTTCTGAATGTTGCTCACAGATTCAAAAGTTGGGGATCCCTGCACTAGATGTTGGAACATTGTTAGTGTGATTTGCTTCAATTGAACCAGAAGATCATTTGATAGGTTGGGCACTGATGTTGGTTAATTAGTAGGTGTGGCTTACAAACCATTCTACTACCAATGTTTCTTGTTAATTATATTGCGTTATGTGTAACCTGTGTTCTTATTATAAGGGGTTATATATATATATATATATATATATATATATATATATATATATATATATATATAACGAAAAAAGAACCGCACTCACAGGGCTTTATGAAGGTGCAAAATCAAAAATTGATGTTTATTTCGACGTTTCGGCTATTCACTTAAGCCGTCATCAGGAAGTGAATGGCTTAAGTGAATAGCCGAAACGTCGAAATAAACATCAATTTTTGATTTTGCACCTTCATAAAGCCCTGTGAGTGCGGTTATTTTTTCGTTATACATGTTTTGCTATAACCAGCACCTAGGCATTAACGTTTGTTTTGAGTGCACCAGCATTTGGACTGTATATATATATATATATATATATATATATATATATATATATATATATATATATATTTGAATATAACGTTATGACTTTGAAGCCGACAGCAGGGATGAGGAATACTGGCCATTTACTGCAAAGTGTGTTTGAGTTACTCTTAGGGGCATATTTATTTTGCTGTGTAAAATTAAATTTGCCAAAAAAAGTTTAAAAAGTGTGTAAATTAAACGGTGAATTTATCAAGGTGTGATTTTACACCATGCAAACGACAGATTTGCCGCTGTTATGTTACACTGCTTCCGGCAGTAGTCACTCTAAGAAAAAATGTTACTCCTTTTTACACGGCGAAGCTGTTACACAGCATGATAAATATGCCCCTTTAGTTTGCCAAAAATCCTTTAGGGGGGGTTAAAATCTTTAGTACTATGTGTGCAGTATGATGCATGAGAATACCTTCTGTTTCAGGGAAGATTTTACTGTATTTAATGTACAGCAGGGGCTTTTTAGCTTCTTTCAGGCCAACTTACCATAACCCGTCTGTTTCTTCCATATCTGGGTATCACTGTAAACTATAAGCAATTAGAAAACCTTTTTTTTTCAGTGATAAGCGATCTTGAGACCTCAATTGATTGAAATATATGAGGCTTTTAACAAATATCTCCCTAGAGTCTTGTTTGTATTTAGCCCAGACACATGCACTTACTGAAAACAATCTTCCAATCCTTTCTTTATTGTCACATGCCAGAAGCTGCTTTCAGTGTTCAGGCTGCTTCAGGCTCCTGTCTGACAACCTTAAATATTGTATGGGAATTAACTATGTGGGGATGGAGATGCCTTTAAAGGGAAAAAGTCCTACTGATTTTGGCTTTTTACGATTTTTTTTCCATGTTACATTTGATTAATACTGTACGTGTAAAGAGTGAATATGATTTATGTGTCAGTAAATAGGGCTTGTTTTTTTGGCAGTGTATAGGCATAGCTACTTTTTTTTAAGTTTTATTTTGTTTTTAACAAGACAAAACAATAAACATAACAGCTGGGTTAACATGTGTCACTGAATTTAACAGAGCTTAGTCTGTAAGATTACATCCATATATTCCTTTTAACAAATCTCTACGGGATGTTGTAGATACAGAGTGTATTTTCTGAATTATCATTGACTTCGTTAGGTTGTAGGCCAGGACCCGACTCCCACCAAGGACTCCATACCTTGTAAAATTTATGGGCCGTACCTCTAGCTTCATATTTGAGTTTCACCATAGGTATTACCAAATCCACTAGGTTAATCCAGGAGTGGACCTTTACGTTAACAGATTTATAGCAACTGAAATATGAATCATGGCCAGCTGATCACCCTTTGTTTGTTTGCTTTGCTTGTTTTTAGCAAATGTCAGAGTATTGCTTGCTAAGTAACGCAGCATCCTTTATATGTTTATTAGTATTAACATAGCTACGTTACTAACCTGACATAATTGTATGGATACATTGTTCAAAATGTTGATTTTTTTTTAATTGCTGTGGATGTAGTAGGTGTATTTGTAAAATAAAATCTGTTAATTGTAAAATGAGATTCCCACAGAAAGGTTTGTATAGCCTAGGACCAAATGAATAGAGATTCATGTAGTTGGAAAGTAGCCCTAGATTTTATGCAACTCTCATACCCATTCTTTTTGTAAATGCAAGCTAAAAACTGCCCATGAGAACAATCACTTCTGTGTACTTTTAGAAATGCCTACGAAACTGTTCTGAAGAATGGCATACAAAGTCCTTATTAATAAGAAATACTTTTCCATTGTGAGAATATATTTGTGTAATCAGCTTTACATTTACTGGTATGTTAAGCTCCCATGGTAGGAATCTCAAATTCACAAGTAGTTTAACCCTTTTGTAGCTTTCAATCTCTACAGAATAGATTGCAAGACTGGATTAAAGGGATATTGAAACTCTTACTCCATTAGTTAACTGCAAAGAGCTGCTGGGCATATTTTTAATTTAAGTTAGGATTGGGTGTGAAATGTGCACCTTGCACACTGCACTTGCTTGAGATTCCCAGGCAAGATGAATAGTGATATTGCCAGGTTGTCAACTACAAATAAAGCTGAGGAATGAAAATGTGATGTATAAAAGTCTTAAAACATTTAGATAAAGCTCTGCATTCAAGTGACTGTATATCATATGGACATAAAGATGCCAATGGAATCCGGCAAATTGATTTGCTAACGTATTCCAACAGAATCTACTTGATTCCAAATGGTTAATCAGTAAAAGTGCCTGGTTGTATTTGCAGGTGTATGGCCAGCATAAGAATTCCAGCCAGAATTGAATAGTGAAATAGCGAGATTCTAACACAGGATGAAAATAACTGTAATACTGCAGTGAAGGAAATGCAGTTTTCCAATTTAGTCAAATCACTTTACAAAGTGGCAGCATCCTGCATAAAACCAGTATCATTAGCAAAAATATAAACAGTACTTCCAATGCCCTCCATCAGGTCATTGGTTGAACAAGTTGAAAAGCAAAGGACCAAGTACAGAGCCCTGCGGCTCTCCACTAACAACACTGGTTCAATTAGAAAATGTTCCTTTTACCACCACTCTTTGAAATCTACCCTTGAGCCAGTTCTTTATCAAAGTTGAAATTCTATGTTCCATGCAAATATTCCTTAATTTAACCAGTAATCTTCTGTGTGGTACTGTATCAAATGATTTTGCAAAGTCTAAGTGGATTACATCCAATGCCATCCCAGTTGAGGTTCCTGCTCTTCTCCTCAGGTGCCAGTTTATTTTATTGCACAACTTTTTCCCAAGATTTTGCAAGTCTGCATAGGCAAATTAGGGTTCGGATTCGACACTCAGCTGAATCCAAAAAAAATTGATTCAGTGCATCCTTTTTATTTATGCACCTGGCCATTCAAAGTTAACTCCTTACTGGTACTGTTAGTTACTACACTGCTACTAAATGAGCCACACCTACTCAAAAAGTGCAAGTGGTGGTGGAACTTTTAATGCTTCTTGATTCACTAATAAGAGTTTCAGGGGCAAACATTATCACAGTGAGGCGCTCATGGTGACAATTAAACAGAAGAACGAGAGATTAGCTGTTAGACACTAAAATAATATATAAATATACTGTATATGGAGAGAGAAATAGAGGGAGGCAGTTGACAGAGTTGGTGAGGTTCTTTATTTTAGCTTAAAACATTCAGCATTGCTAAAATAGTAGTATTGTTAAAAAAGTTAAAGCGCTAAAACATACTGTAGATGTAGAATGCTTGGTCGGCACTTCTTAATATAGTGTGCAAGCAATGCATAATTCTGTGCCGAAAATATTGCTGTGTCAGAGGAGCTATTTTTTTGCATGTGCTGTTGCAGTTAAAAGGTTTTAGTAACTCATTTTAGAATTACTTTCTATTCTTAATTTACTGCAGTCAATATATCAATCAAGACATGTCTTCTCTATATATCTTCTGGTCTTTATAAATGAATCCTGTTGGACAGTCGATTTTTGTAATGCTAGTCAGCAAACACTGCCAACTCTGGTTATACTCATATTGGCATAAAGAAATTTGACAGCTGGTAAACCTTTTTAACTTACCTGATCCTTGAGTTTTTGCAGCGTTATAATTGGAGTAAGGTCAATTGTAAATATTTGGCAGGAGATGAAATGGCAGAATAAGTGGTAGGTACAGAGAAACAGTCACTTCCTCAGTGCTGAAAAAGAGACTACAAAGTTTGCCACTTTCATCTAAGGAAGCTCTCATATCATCTGCATTACTACCAAAATGACTGCCTTGAAATTGGTCATAGCAGCATGATTTATTCCTTTCTAGATGTAGGTCCAATACACAGCAGGAGGAAGAATTAAGTGGATTAAGTTTCTGCTTTTGCTAATAATACTAACCAGATCTGTTTAAACTTGCTGTAGAAAAATCATGATTTTAGCAGTGTAAAACTGTGTAGTAAATGATTGTATATTGCAAGGTTTCTCAAAAATGCAGTCTTAGCATTTTTGGGGGTTTTAAATTCCAATTTTAAAACATTTGTGATGCATTTCATTAAAAGTTTATCACCTTAATATTTACTTTCTAAATTTAATTGAACGATAACTATATTCTGAGATTATTTGAGTCTCATATCTGCCTTCTCTACATTTCTTTCTTCAGACCCCAAGGACGTACTGTGCTGCAAACACAGAGGACTTAGAGGCAGTCATTCATCATGTGCATACCATGTACTCAGAAGCCCCACTCATGGCTGCAGGTGTTTCAATGGGAGGGTAAGGACAAGTAGCATTGGGTTAAAAATAAAGAGCTATAGTGCTGATAACGTTAATATCTTATAATACATCTATTTATTACCTTCCATTAATGTTTAATGTTTTGTTTGTACAATTTGTCCTAGAAAATGTCAATATTCAGCAATATCTGGTTAAAAGGACAGTGAAATTATGTTTAGGAAAAATCTGCTCTTTATTTTCTCTCCCTTAATGAAAAAGGCATTACACATATTTTTGGTTTGCAGGGGCTAAGGACTGTAAGGTTTTTATGTCTCTGTAGCTGTAAGCGCTTATATCAGTGTTTGTCATGCATCACAGTTTTATGCATTCCACCCTATGGTAATGTATTTGTCAATTGATGATCGAATTCTTACCTGTGGCATTGTACCCATATGATCAACACAGAACCTAATTGAACCTAATTGGCAAAATTGGTCTCCTTGGCTACAGACCAGCAGCAAAGCTTTAGATACATGACCACATGCATTGCATTCTGCACATTAACAACATTAACTCCAAACTGGAGACAACAGTGGTGTTTTGGCTTCCAAGACATATTCTCTCATTTACATATGGCTGATGTTCATAAACTGTTGTCTATCAGTTCTGTGACCAAAACTGGGCCTATGTGATGTTTGTTCCTACTGGATTACTTATTATGTATCTCTGCGCTGAGGAATACGTTATAGCTATAATAATAATACAAATAATAACGTGCAGTTGCCCATAGCAACCAATGAGCAGTAGTTTTAGGTAAGGCCTCATTTCTCATTGTTTCCAGTCAGTTTTTCACAATACACATCTTGTACTTATCAAGTGCTTAATAACATGAATTGCTCAAGGTTTATGCATTGCTTTACTTAAATTGCATGTGCTTCACTTTAATGTCTTTGGCTTTCTTTTTTGATACTTACCCTGTTCTACACCACTTGTTTTGATACCTTCCCTGTTGTACACCACTCGTTTTGGTACTTTACCTGTTTACACCACTTGTTTTGGTACTTTCCCTGTTCTACATCACTTGTTTTGATACTTTCCCTGTTCTACACCACTTGTTTTGATACTCTCCCTGTTCTACACCACTCGTTTTGATACTTTCCCTGTTCTACACCACTTGTTTTGATACTGTCCCTGTTCTACACCACTTGTTTTGGTACTTTCCCTGTTCTACACCACTTGTTTTGATACTTTACTTGTTCTAAACCACTTGTTTTAATACCTTCCCTGTTCTACATCACTTGTTTTGATACTTTCCCTGTTCTACACCACTTGTTTTGATACCTTTCCTGTTCTACACCATTTGTTTTGATACTTTTCCTGTTCTTCACCACTTGTTTTTATACCTTCCCTGTTCTATACCACTTGTTTTGATACTTTCCCTGTTTTACACCACTTGTATTGATACTATCCCTGTTGTACACCACTCGTTTTGGTACCTTCCCTGTTCTACACCACTCGTTTTTGGTACTTTTCATGTTCTACACCACTTCTTTTGATACTTACTTCCCCTACCTAAAGCTTAGATATCCAAGAAACAATAACACAGGAAGAGAAATACAGGGAGGTTGATATAGGGTTTGCAGAAGAGTCATACTAATGATGGCATGTTTTAACCAGTTAACCACTGACTAAATAGGGATTATAAACAAATAAATATATACTATTATAATACAGCATCATGACTGTGAGAATAAATAGGGAAAACCTGAGCAATCAAGCACAAAATATTACTCCCATAAACTACCGAGAGCCATTCCACACTCTCTTGGAAGATAAACACACTATCACTTCAGAATGTGCAAATCAGCATAGTGCTACCTGCCTAACTGCAGAAGCAACTACCTTAGATAGTAGGTCTCATATGCTAAAGCTGCACCAATTTGCCCGAGTGCTGTAACCCCCTAGTAAAAATCGAGAGTTTTAATTTCATTATTCTATCTGCAGTAGAAAGATTAAAGCAAATTATTTAAACTGGTTTATTGCACCAGTATTAGAAAATGAGCTCCAAGTGTGTATAGGTGTTTCCAGTTCTACCAGAGAGAACAGTGGTGATCACAAACATCTGCACAAGTATATTAGAATAGCCGCAAGTCTGGTGCCCACTCACACACCTGTCCCCCCACCCTCAAACCCCTCACCACACTAGAGATTAAGCTGCCAGGAGATTTGACAGCAGTTCAAACCTCCTGCCAAGTCCCCAGTCCAATATGCAAATCTGTGCCCTAGTCTTTGTGCACTGAGAATGGTGTTAGATATACTACTAGGATTATCAAAATAAATAAAGTGTGGATATTCATTAAAGAGGAATCCCCATTTAATATGTAATTTAACAAATGTATTTTACCAAGACAAATTTGTGAAAGCTCAGTTATAGACAGTGGAGAACCTGGAGATACACTGCATTACTGCTGTCAAACTTTGTCCCTGCTGTGGGCTGATTATCGAATTTACTAGATGTGGACAGATTATAATAAAATAGTGACGTCATAAAAAGAAATCTGTGCAAACCTTGAACAGGCTGGAGGTCATAAAAATTCCTTGGAGGGCAACATCCAGCATGTGGATGTCCAGTTTAAAGAAAGAAACATGCACTGCATGATCATTTTTTTCATTGCATTGAATCTGACTTAATCATTGACTTAATTATGAATAAAAGTTGTACCAATGTATTTTATAGAAGTATGTGAATGGGGGTGCATTATCAGTTAAACACCCCTCTTATATTAAATCCATCACATTGAATGTGCAAAAACTTGTGCAGTTATGCATTGCCCAACTCCATTTTATTCATGTTTGTTGTTTATTCTGTCTCTATAGCTTTTGCTTGTGCCCCCTGCCACATTGCACTGGCCTCTTTTCTATAAAGATCTTGAAGTGTACTGCAAGGGAGAGAAATTCCTGTAGGTTACACTAGTGCAATGTAACTGCTCATTTGTATTCCCATACTGCAATAAGCACACAAAGCATGCAGTTGTACTGGTGCCTTCAACAGAATTCAAGATATGCAAATGACTGTTAAATAAGTTTTGTAAATGTGCTGGTGCCCCTTGAGAGATTTAACTGTTCATCAAAAAGTATTATCCCTCACAGTTGTTATGATTCCACATATAAGTAACAAAGCGCAACCACATTAATTATACTGTATAAAGAATTACTTCAATTAAAGATGCAAAATATAGCTGAACAATTCATAGTAACAATAGCAAAACTTTATTCAGAATGTAACATGCAAATACCATATTGGTTTTTTTCACAAAATAAAACATTTGTGAGGTTTCAGGTGGCAAGATTTTTATTTTTTTGGTAAAAAAAAAATCTATCAAGAAAATGCCATCCAGATAAATATCACAGTCACGTTTTTTTACATTGATGCACCCAAAGCCAGAGATCAACTAATAAGAAATATTCCTGCAGTCCCTATGTTCTACCTGTGCTTAAGAGGATTTTCTCAAAGGCATCCAGTTCCATCCCACAAGCCAAATACATACAGGATATTTAAATGGCTTTTTAAATTTGACTGTAGTGAATACAATAGGGATTTACACTGTGAACCGGGGCAGGGATTGATGTGAATGGTGTATAATCTCTGCAAATGTGCTTTGAAATAAACTGGCACAATATGAAGGAAGTATAAGGATAATAATAAAATATACCAAAATGTCAGGACAGAGGGTTGAAGAACAATTCAAACCAGGTGAATCCCCTACAAAAGCATCCACTGACACCATAAATTATAACTCCAATTGTAAACTGATAAACAGATATTCTAATTGACAACAATTTTAGAATACTACCGGCCCTAGGAGGAAGAGATGCCTAATACAGTATTTCTCCAGGCTTTCATCTGGGTGCAACTAGACTGATATAAATTCAGAGTAGTCCCAGACAGATATAGCCATATAGATATAGGTTAATACTTATCCAGCAGATACCAAATTGGGGGTCAGGGGAGCAGGACTGGAGGACAGAATCACTCCACACACATCAGCAACGACAGCTACATCAGGAGCTACATCATCAAGAAGCAACCCAAATAAAAGTCACCTAAACTAATAATAAAACAATTTCCATAGTCAATACAAATGTTAACTTACATATAATTGAGTTAGTCACTGGCATATAAAAAATTATGCATTCTTATTGATGCTTATTGATGCAAGCCCACAACTTAATTATATTAGAAAGTGACATTCTTTAGTTAATTTGCTTTGAATCAACACATAAACTATACCCCCAAAATAAAAACTTAAAAAGGAACTATCACAAACATGAAAATTTAATATAAGCTTCGGCATACTGAAATAAGAAACTTTCTACATACAATCAATTAAAAACTCTGTACCGTTTCTGAAATAATCAAGTTTAACTTCACTATTCCTCTCTCAGCATCTGTTTCCAGGCCTGGACTGAGAATTAAAATAGGCCCTGGCATTTCAGGTACACAGAGGCCCAATCAGCCAATACAGGGGCCCAAACAGCCCCCACCAGCCCACTAAATACTCACTTTCTATGGCACCTTATAGCAGCCCCTCTAGCATTTGTCAGAACCCACAGATTGCCAGTCCGGGCCTGTCTGTTTCCCCTCATTCTCTCTTCATTCAGGAGTTGGGTGTCAGATGAATGATCCAATATATGTTATAGGGGGTCTCCTTAAGATGTATTAGAGATCACTCTTTTAAACCAGAAATCCTGTCTCTCTACATACAGGATTTGTGCAAAAGGTTTGTACTGGAATCAGTTACTTGAGTGAGCTTTATATATTGGATCATTCATCTGACACCTAACTGCTGCATGAAGATAGAATGAAGAGAAACAGATACTGAGAGAGGAATAGTGAATATAAACTTGATTATTTCAGAAACAATGCAGAATTTTTAATTGAATGTATTTAGAAAGTTTCTTACTTCTGCGTGAGGAAGCTTATTAAATTTAAATTTTTGCCATAGTTCCCCTTTAAACAACATATCTTGCCTTGAACCACCATTTTGTGATGGTCTGTATTCTGCCTCAGAGATCAGCTGACCAGAAATACTGCAGCTCTAACTGTAACAGGAAGAAGTGTGGAAACAAAAGACAACATTATTTTTGACTCATGTGACCTAACATGTATGGTTTGTTTTTGTGCAACGTGAATCCTAGTATTATTATTATTAAAATGGTTTATTTACATGAAGCAGGATTTTACATATGAGCTGTTTTATTCAATATATTTTTAACAGAGACCTACATTGTTCTGTGGGTATATTTTCCATAATTTCAAACAATAGCCACATATATAGGCAGTATGTAAAATTGTATGTGTTATGTAATATGTTGCTACCTAAATGCATAACAGCTAATATCTTTATGTGTTAATTGAGAGATTTATTTTTATAATTAATTTATGTTTTAAGGTGTTAATTGCCATCTATGGATGTTAATGGACATCTATGGATGTAGAGGTGTGGGATCTGTTATCTGGAAACCTGTTATCTAGAAAACTCCAAATTACTGAAAGGCTGTCTCCTATAGACTCAATGTTATCCAAATAATCCAAAATTTTAATAATAAAACATAACCTTGTAATTAATCCAAACTAAGATATAATTAATCCTTATTGTAAGCAAACTCAGCCTAATGGGTTTAATTACATTTTACATGATTTTCTAGTAGATTTTCTTTGGTATGAAGATCCAAATTATGGAAAGGTCCATTATCTGGAAAACCCCAGGTCCCAAGCATTCAGGATTACAGGTCCCACAGCTATAGTTGATGCCCAATCATCCAATATATACCTGAATCACAGCATAAATCCTTGGACTCTAATATGAATTGTTGATGGAAAAGTCTGCATAATTTATTAATATAGAACCACATACATCGGAGCAGGGAATTTCTATACAAATCTCATTAGTCCACGTATGTATGGTAACAAAGTCCAGTATTTTGCACACATAATGTTTTCTCAACTCCTTATCAGTATAGGTATAGTAGTAAAGGTCTCTGTTTTCTACACAGTAGTGTCAAAAATTAAGGGAATGTACTTATTGTCTGCTGATTGAAAACAACAATAGATAATAAGTTGTTACTGTAATAATATTAAAGCCGATTTACACTGCTAGTCCAAAGTTCCTCCATAACAGATAAACTTTCAAAGCTCCCTGATATCTCTGTAAGTTGCTAGGCCCCTGTGTAAACATGAGACCACAGTGTTTCCATAGTGGGAATCATGTTAAAACAGAAGATAAAAGAAGTTCTCATTTAGGGCAACAGCAGGGCTTCTAAGGCTTATGTCACACATAGTTTTTCTCTGCTGGTATATCTCAGCTGACAAAGAAATGCCAGTCACTTCTCAGCACAAAAATTCACACTTAGGCATTTTTAGAACAAAAACTGTCTCTTGCATGCCTGCCATGGTAAAAAACAGCCTATAAGCCTATACGTTTTAAGTTATTTTTACCCTTACGGTGCTCTAGACAATGTGCAGCCGCTATGCTAAGTAAATGTTCCCTAGCACATTTAAATTTAGAACTGTGCTTATAAACTTATTTATTGAGCTGATTTACAGCCAATCCAAATTTAGACCTCAAGGCAAGAGCATATAAACAAATGAATACCAGTTTTTTATATGGCTGTCCATATAATCCATAATTTTACAATGTTATCTGTATCCCAGACTATGTCAGTCATCAGAAATAACCTTACAGTTACATCATATTTAGCATACATTCAGATTCATAATCATAATATATTGCAATGTGGCACAAAAGTGGCTGCATTAGTCAGTATTTCAGATTTTTTGTTCTGTTATGATTGTTTTAGATAACATTTTGAGAACAGTCCCCATTTGACACAGAAAAGAGTAATGTAATGTACCTCACTGCTCACCTTAGATGTTCTCTATCTCTAATACATCGTTGGTGTCAGTGATGGTGTTTAAAGGAGAAGGAAAGCTACGGAGGCATTTTATTGCCAATAGATTGGCTGCAATAGTGCAAGCTAGAATGCTATATTTATTCTGTAGAATATTTTACCATACCTGAGTAAAAAGCTCTAGAAACTCTCTGTTTGTTTAGAATAGGAGCTGCAGTATTAATGTGGTGTTACATCACTTCCTGCCTGAGTCTCTCCCTGCTCTGGGCTCAGATTACAGTAGAGAAGGGAGGGGTGGGGGGAGAGGAGCAAACTGAGCATGCTCTTGCCCAGGGCAATGAGGTTTAAACTGAGGGCAGGAAGTCTGATACAGAAGCCCATGAGTACACAATAGAAGGAAAGAAATGCAGTGTTTCTTTTGACAGGGGACTCAGAGCAACATTACTTTGGGGGTTTACTGGTATATTTAGATGGACCTTTCTGATAAGGCTTACTTAGTTTTAACCTTTCCTTCTCCTTTAAGTGAAGGCCTTGAGAGGAACCCTAATTGATACTCAATTTTGAATGGTCCTGTAGCCGTGGTTGACAAGTGATCAGCAAAGTTACAAATATAAGTCAGTCAGGCTTCCAGTGCCTGTTAAGATCAGTCTCTCTGGTGGCTGACGCCTGGGTAGAAGATAGGCGTTATTAGTCACTCAACATAAAGAGAATCTTAGCTAAAAGGCTTCCATAAGTTTATCAAGTTTCTTAAAAATAGCAGCAGCTATTGGCTAAAGTCCCATAGCAGAATTGATTGTTCAAGTTTCTAAGTGCAACAAAGACAGTGTTCCTTCTAATTTCTCTTTGACCATTTGTGCAAAATGATCTTTTGTGGACAAAGGTGTACATTTCTGCTGGCCAGGGTATTACATTTCCCACGTTATCTGCACCAGGATCTGTCTAGTGAGAAATCTGTATTGCATGAAAACATATGGTATATTTTTCAGCAATATGCATCTATCATTAAACAGGGCACAGTACATAGTGGCGTTACCATTCACTTTGAATGTGAAGGGGGAGATTTCTAGCATTATGCTCCCTTCCACCAGAGTGAGAAAATCCTGAGCGATAAAACACTAGAAACTCGTCCTATGTGCCATTATACTAAATTGATTTACACCCTTTTATTCCGAAGACAGGGTAAGACTGGGCCGGCGGGACACTGGGAAAAAACCCAGCCATCATGGGCCCTGCTGGCCCAGATCTGCTCCCAACTGCCTGGCGATTTCTTCCCACCCTGTCTAATAGAAGACATTCACAGGTACGCGCTGTGTGGGGTGGAGGCAGGTTTGCAGGCGGCTGCCGAAGAGGGACCCTGAAATTGGTGGGGGGGATCAGGTTCCTGTAGCGGGTGCATTCGGGCCCCAATTTGGCAGCTCCAATGGGCCCGACCCCCCCCCAATCCGACACTGCCCGAAGACCCCTCTCAAGGGCTCCAAGTTAAACTGCTACACTTATTAGTGCTGCACACTATTAAGTGTAATCGTGCTGTTGACTTTGGGAAGAAGAACAGCAACACTACGCCAAAAGTAATTTAATTATGTTTATAATGGTCTTTAGTTGCACTTTAATAATATGGTAAACCAGAGTTTTTCTAATTTTTTCGCCATTGGTCCCCCTATGCAGTTATTATTAATGTTTATAAAACACCAGTAAATTCTTCAGTGCTATACAATAAAAGGGTGTATGAATCAAACACACAAATTAAGACCAGTATAGGCAGTAAAGAGGGCCTTACTAATTGAAGTTTACAATTTAAAAGTATAAGGAGGTACTAGACACAGAATGCTCATTTATGAACACAGCCCTAGGTGCAGTCCTGCTAAAAAAGATGCAAATGTTGCACATGTTGACGGCATTCATTTAAGGTACTTGAATCTAAGCACTCTCCTTGCTTCTGTGCTAAGTGCAATTGTCTTTCTGATGTTGAGGAAACTCTAGCACTACCACCACTCTGATCGTGGTGGTAATTCCATGGATACCTCATGGATTCTATAGCTAGGTACAACATACTAGCTGCAAAACTATCAAACTTATGCTTTTTTGACTTAACGCAATTTGCATCTATCTGGCTTTCAAACACATGCAGGCACAACGGGACTTATATTAGCTACTGTTGGGCTGGGTTTAAAAAATTGCCACATGGTGTGAAATAACTGTATTTGGCTCCCTGTACTGGCATAAGTAAATTTCTCTAATAACAAGGCTCGAAATACATACAATATTCTTAGAGTCACCCTGCAAAGTAATTCACAAAAATCCAATATACTGTATTGGCATTAATTAGTCATGATCTGTCCTGTTTCTATGGGCGTCTTTTTTGTCATGGAGACATTTATGTTGCAGAGACTTTTTTTGTAGCAAAATATATTAGAGTCTATGGGCGACTTTTTTTGTTGTGGCTACAATTTTGTTGCAGCAACAAAAATGTTGCTGCAACAAAATTGTAGCCACAACAAAAAAAAAACGACTTTTTGGTATCAAACGAAATTAGAGTATATGGATGTTTTTTTTTTCGTGGCAACCTTTTTCTGCTTTTGGGCTACCAGTCTTTTTTTTCCCCTTTCTTTCATGCCTTGTTGCCATGTTTTGTTTTGTGTCAAAATTTGCAAACCAGTGTCAAAATTTGCCAAAATGCATTGGAGATAAAGGGAAGCCAAAATCACTTGCATTTTTGCTCAGTATACTGCTACACACATGCCCTACAATGTTAGAGAACCTTCTATCCACTCTGCTACAACTGACTTTTCAATAGAAAAAAAGGCTTCCATGTTGCCAATTTCTTAAAAAAGTCTGTGATTGTTGACATTACCTCTGGTCAATTAGGTTTCTACTATTACACTTAGTTACTGTTTAACCAAAAACTGCCATCTACATTTATTACTAGCTTACAAACACAGGCACAACTAATAGATTCGACAACCAACAGATAATATCTGGGTGCTCAAATCCCAATTGCTCAATTTTCATTGCTTAATGTGGAAGGAAAGGGGAGGAAAACATGATACACAATTTTTTTGTCTAGCACGCAACCTTTTCGCTGTGCGCAAAACTGCTTGCATGGTGAATTTGTGGCTTTGTTTCGTGGTAAAACCATACATGGTGAAAAAATGTGTTAATCACTGGCATTAATCTAATATATAATAGTTTTGGGACCCCCCACAATGTTAAAACCTCTGCACTAAACAATAGTTTGCTTTAAGGTTTGTTTTGGATGCTGTGCTACTAATCCTTACCTTTTATAAAATGATTTCCCTACTTCTTATTCTGCTGAACTTTTATATTTCATTGTGTACAGAATGCTACTGGTAAATTATCTTGGTAAGATGGGACGCCAGACTCCCCTGAAGGGGGCTGCAGTGTTTTCTGCTGGATGGGAAGTTTTTGAGTCTGCTATAACTCTAGAGAAGCCCATTAACTGGATGCTATTCAATTATTATTTAACAACTTGTCTTCAGGCTTCGATTGTCAGGTAAGTGTGTACTGTAGTACAAAAGCTCATGCAATATGTGTTAGTTTTATATTTCATTGTGTACAGAATGCTACTGGTAAATTATCTTGGTAAGATGGGACGCCAGACTCCCCTGAAGGGGGCTGCAGTGTTTCCTGCTGGATGGGAAGTTTTTGAGTCTGCTATAACTCTAGAAGCCCATTAACTGGATGATATTCAATTATTATTTAACAACTTTTCTTCAGGATTCGATTGTCAGGTAAGTGTGTATACTGTAGTACAAAAGCTCATGCAATATGTGTTAGCTACACTTAATGATAGATGAAAACATATATGGAGTTACTTGAACATAGGCTAAATGACATAAAAACTGACCTCAGAAATTGCCTTTATGCGCATTTTTATTCTGAGACTGCAGCTGTGCTCAGGCAGAAAACAGTGGTGATCAAAAGGCTGCATCCTTCTTTTCATATACAGCTATATGGCAAACCTTGAGCAAACAGCATGGTGATAGGGGAACCATTGCTCAGAAATTCAGAAGCAAGTGTTTTTCACCAGGGGTCTGCTATATGGATAGTGGTATATATTGTATTCCGATGTTTTTCACCTGGGCACAGCATTAGTTAAAACCTAGTTAGTTTAAAGGGCCAGTATACTTCCAATTTTAACAAAAGTTCAATGAATGGTGAGTGTGTGCTGAACATACCTTATGCTTCTTGTTTAATCACATAAAATCTTGTTTTTTGTGTTTCTTGCACAGAAACAGGGCTAAGACCAAACTTAAAAATCCCATTCTACTTCCAGTTCTCACATGCATCAAAACATCTCCAGTCCACTAAGAAGCCCTGTATATAAGGAGCTGCTCCTCATCTTAAAGCCTAAGTAGGGCTGCATTAGGGGGAAGGGGTTGGTTTATATAGAGGACTTCTCAGTGGCCCGAAGAGGAAGTTGGAATATATTTTACTTTTAGTATTTGTCCTGTATAGTGCAAGTCATAACAAAATTCATAGAAATGTCTTCATTAAAACAATAGGATTAAAGTAACTTCAGCATAAGCCCTATTCATTAATCTGACAGGGGTGAAGTTTTCTATGATTTAATCAAAGGTTAGAAATCTGGTTTTACCCATAGAATTTTGAGTGATTTAGGGCCATGGCATTTTAAACAACCAAAGAGAACTTTTGAGGACAGAAAATCCATCCCTACCTGTTACTTCTTTCCTTTGAAAAATAATGCTCTGCTATGGCTATAATTGATGCAAGGGGAAATGCTGACGGTTACATTCTCAAGTAGCAGTGTACACAGTCGGAAGAGTTCATGGTTCTGCAAGACCCAAACTCAGTATTATATTGGTTACTAGTAGGTTTGAAAGTTACCCACATACAAAAACATTAAAATAAATTGGTTAGAGTGCTCTTATGCAATTTATATTCTTTTTTTTTACTTTTGGTTTCATGATATTTGCAGTTTTGCAGTCCTCTGTAGTTCTGTCAGCATTAAGATGGTACAGTAAAATATACAAAGTAGCTGATGAGATAAAAGTCTTGTGATGCTTCTCCACTCAGTTCTGTCGCTCTTTAGAGCGGCTTTTTGCCAAGATAGAACAGCAGGGGTTTCTCATTTTGCACATTTAAGATATCACATAAAGGGAAAATGAAAAAAAAATGGAAATTTGCAGAAGTGCTCAGAAGAGCACTCTGAACATTTTTATAATGCATTTAAGTATTGGGTATTAAAATAGAAAATGTTTAATTGTAAAAACTATTTTCTATTTTGTAGACATCGGCATGTTTTGGAGAAACAATTTGATATTGATCACATTCTAAGGGTGAGTTGGTTGCTATGAAAAATTATCTTATAACATTTACATTTTAAAAAGTGGAACACATTGCTGATCTGTCCCAGCTCCATCCACAGGAGCTGTCCCAGACACACACAGGTGGTCCCCAAATTACACCCACTTTCTGGTAATTCCTGCCATTTTCCAGTCTGTGATTTTAGGATGTGCTCTCTGAATCGGGTGGTAGGTATTTTGTGGTAAAAATGCACACTCAGGCCACAAGACATCTATTTAAACATACTTTTCCAGAGATCAGCGTTTTGGAAAACATTTGGGTGAAGGTGCAAAGTGGAAAAAATTGTGTAAATTGAAAAGGCAAAGAACAACACCCTTTGAGGGACAGAACTGTTCTTCGAAGTGAGCACAGTGAAGTTGTCTAATACCAAGTCAGGTGATGTTGTGATGGCAGATATTGTCCTGGATGATTTCTTGGAAGGGCATATTATATTTCACAGTTGCTACTGGACCAGGCCAGGTTAACTGAAAGCCAGCACCACCAGTGCAGTGTGTGAGAAAACAGGTGTGCGGTGGACCAAACATAATATCCTGGGTTACATTAATCTTAAAGGGATTCTGCCATGTTTTTTTTCACTCAATGTATCAGTTAATATCACTCATCCAGCAGAATCCTGCATTGAAATCCGTTTTTCAAAAGAGCAAACCGATTTTTTAATATTTAATTTTTAAATGTGTGGGTACACATGTTCTTAATTTCCCATGTGCCCTCAGCAACGTGAGGGGTAAACTTCAAATACTCTTTACTGCTGCATTGCAATTGGTGTGATATCACCCCTCCCTTTACCCCCCCCCAGCAGCTGCTCAACAGAACAATGGAAAGGTAACAAGAAAACACCTACCTAGTGGTGGATATGAAAATAGCACTCAGTAGTAAAACACATGACCACTACTCCTTTAGTTACATTAATAGAAGAAACAATAGCTGTCCAACTTCTGTGCTACAGAGGACTGGATTTTTTCTCAGCCATGTTGTGGAGGGCCAATAAAGGAAGCCAGTGTTGACTATTTCTTTTTTTAAACCACTTTCACTTTAAACTACACCCATGTTACCACAAAAACTTTTAAAATCATGTCCACGTTAATGCTGGTAGCACACCAAAAAAACAAATGGTTGGTGCTTGCAGCAGGGATATCACTCATCACTCATGTGAAATATGTAAGTCATATTTAAACATACCCTTAAATCCATATGATTCTTCCTTTCCTGTGGATAATACAGAAACCCCAGCACATAATTTCCAAATGTTAACACACATAGTTCATAAGCCCAGAGCAAACATCTTTAAAATGTAAACGGGATATCTCCCTGACCAGAAAAAATTGTGGTTTAGTAAATAACCCCCTAGGTGTGTGTATATGCATAGGAGCGCTGTGGGTCATTTGGAGGGATTGAACTGGATGGGTTTTTTTATCCCACACTTTGTAACTAACAATTTTAGTTTTCCGCCTGTGAGGGAACACCTAATGAATGCCACTACTAACCTAAAGCAATATGGCAGCAATATGTTACATTCAGCCAAGTAACCTTCTGCTCCACACATCATCATCATTATTATTAAATGTACGTCCGCACACACACAGTTCACCTCACCTTTATAATATGCTGAGAATCAAGCATCCTATTCTGCGCAGGCATCTTCCCTGCTCTGCCCCCTTCAGGGCTATACATTTCTACGACTACAGAAAATCTCACCAGTCTTTCCTCAAAATCTGATTATTTTTCCCACTCTTTCTGACTTTTTAATTAGGAGCCTACTTACCATTATTTACTTCAAAGTCTCCCTATTCTTCCCTGCACAGTATAATTATTTTATTCCACACTTACTATTCTATTGTGCATACATGTTCTATTATGCAAAGTTTCATTTAAAGCATATTATTGCTTGTTGATTTTTTTGGGATAATTTTGGTTTCACAGGCTAAATCAATTCGAGAATTTGACACACGGTTTACCTCTGTGATGTTTGGATACCCCACAAATGATCACTATTATAAGGATGCATGCCCATGCCATAGGGTGAAGTCAGTAGAGATACCAATGTTATGTCTAAATGCAATGGATGACGTTTTCTCTCCTGGACATGGTAAGTAGATACATTTCAAACTATATAGGTACAGTTCATATGATTTGTCTGCATTGTCTGAAATAATGTCAAACATGCGTAATTTTACTAAAAGCAATCCAACTATATTAAATTGGAGCATTACATCACCTATAATAAATTGGAGAATTAAATATTAACATTCAGAGACAAGAATCAGAGATATCTGGACAAATATTCTCCTTTGACTTGTGTTCAATTTTTCTCAGATATTTAGGAATCCATATCCCAGTACTGTACATCCTACACAGTTGTATAAACAGAATCATATTACATTTTTGGAGTAAGTACAGGCAGTCATAAGAAATTACTACTTGGCCTTGAACAGAATAATTTATGAAACTCAGCAGAGATCTTGGGTTTGAATAAATCAAAGCCTTATCAATATTCAGTTGAAAACCCTGCAGTGGCTGTCAGTATTTCAGAAGCCAACACTCTTCTCATTTCTCATTAAAAACTCAGTACTTCAAATACTGCTCATAAAAAAGACTTCTGTTTAAAAAGGGCCTTATAACACCATTAATGGGCAAATCTGACTCTGGAATGGGCTCACATATGCAACAGGACCTCAACGTTCACCAATCATGTTGGAGAGAAAGGATTTGAAAGGGTAATAGTGCTTAGCACTGCTGCTACCATATTTAAAACAATTGTGTTTGACTGCTCAGAGTAGTTGAATACATTTTGATGAAATGGCACAGGTCACGTCTTTGATAAATGGATACGTTTTGTAAAAACTTTCTGACCAGTGTCGGACATGAGGGCCCACTGATACCTGGGCCCACCGGGAGTTTTCCTGGTATCCCGGTGGGCCCAGGTATCAGTGGGCCCTCATGCTGCTAAACATTAGGCCTATTTCATGGCTATTCCCTATTCCATTGAGAACAAAGAGGCTAAATAGATGGAATAATAGATTATAGTATTATAGGGTGTAATGAAAAGAGACTATAGAGGTTGAGTGAGGAGAGGAAGAATAATAGTACTGAGGGTGGGCCCCTGGTCTAAGGTTTTCTGGTGGGCCCTTGACATCCCAGTCCGGCACTGTTTCTGACAGTCATAAATGATGAATATATCCAGCTGTTGGGATTAATTCTGTATTCCCCAGTTCAATAAAAAAAACTCCCAGTATACTAATGCGATGTAACAGGTCTTGCTTTATGTTATCATTTGGCGTTTTTGTACTAAAATCTGTATCTATCCATCCTCATCCCATGCCTACAGGCTATGCTGCAGTTATCTAGCTGCAGTTATGCCTGTAAAAAGTGGAGTGAAGCATTACCAGTGATGTTGCCTAGAGCAACCAATCAGCAATTATATTTCAATAGTTAGAAAACAAAGGCAAATATCTGATTGGTTGCTACGAGCAACATCACCGGTAAGGTTTCACTTCACTTTTTACAGAGCATGATAAATAGTGATGTTGCCCATTGCAACCAACCAGCAATTATATTTGAACAGTCATCTTCATGTTAGAAAACAAAAGAAGGGTCTGCAAATATGTTGCCTACTGGCAAATGTCAGTTGCAACAGTTCTTAAAACAATGCATAGTGTTGACAACCTGGAGTGGGCTGACAACCAATCAGCAGTAGTCTTTTGTGTATATGTTGTAGAACTCTGTCAGCTGATTAAAATTAGCATCTGAGATGCTTTGTTCAAAAATCACAGGATCAGTAATGATGTTTAACCCTTTCCCTGCCAGCCGTTTTGTCCTAGATGCGAACATCTACTGCCAAGCAGTTTTTAGACATTTTGTACTCTTTCACTTTAAGGGCCTTTCCTGGGGTGGTCTTTTAGTTTACCCAGTAAAACAATATAATGTTTTTTACAGGACAACCTGAACTTTCAAAATATGCAAGAATTTTGGTGTAATTCTACTTCTGTAAAAAATATAGACTTCTAAGTGTCTAATAAAATGAAAAAAATCATGTTTCACAAAGAACAATCACATATATCAGAAACATCAATTATTTTATGTACGAGAACACAGCCGATTTGGTAAGGTCTATGTCTCCTGAATGCGGCAATACCAAATATATATAGTTTTATGGAGACTTCTCACTTGTATAGATCAAAATCTCTAAGCAGTACACTACCAAATTTCCAAAGCACCGCTCCCCAAACGGCATACTTCTGATTTTAAGGCCAAATATTCCACTACTAATAGGTTTACCCTAGAAAACTACCCATTATTAGAAAGAACAGATTCTGGTGAATCAAAAATGGGTAAATATATCTTTGTACGCCAAACTAGCAAGTTGCAATTTTTTCCTAAATTTATAATGTTTTATAGAAATGTGTGAATTTTTTGAAAAATTACCTCAAAGCTTCCACTCTACAGCATCATATCTCCCACACTCCCAGGTATCAATGTAAAACACCCCAAATATGAAAGCCTGGGGTCCACTGAACAGTTTGATGCCCAATATGTATAGGTTTACCTAAACATGTGGTATATGGGGGCCCTAAAATGTAGACACCCAATTTGAGCTATCAGTTCTGTAATTCCAGATACTGCAAAATCAACACATTTACATTGTTTTTGGGGGGGGCAAAGTTACAAAAAAGTACGTTCACCACAGACAACCATATATTTTCGGAAAGTACACATTCCCACGAATCTAAATTGGGTATGCATGTCTTTCTACTCCAAAGCACCAAGCTGCAAACCATTCCTAAATTTGGTGATTTTGATGACATTTCCAAAAATCACCTCAAAATTTCCACCCTGCAGCATTGTATGTCCCACATACTATTGAGTATCAAGATAAATCACCCCAAATATGAAAGCCTGGGGTCCTCTGAACAGTTTGATGCCCAAAATGTATAGGTGTACCTAAGACCCCCGTATGGTCTGTCATTTCAGGTGCTACAAAATCAACACATTTACATAGTTTTGGGGGGGGGGAAAGGTAGAAAAAAGTAAGTTCACCCAATAAAACCATATATTTTCGGAAAGTACACATTCTCCTGAATCCAAATTGGGTATGCATGTCTTTGTATTCCAAAGTAACAAGCCGCAAGCCTTTCCTAAATTTGACAATAAAAGCAATGGTTTTTATATTTCTAAAAATCACCTAAAAATATTGCATTTGGCCATATTTATCTCACCCAATTTCTTACATACAATTGTAAAACACCATAAATATTGATGGCAGGGTCTACTGAACAGTTTGATGCCCAATATGCATAGACATACTAAGGCAGCTGGGCATGTGCGGACCCGAAATAAAAATAGTGCATATGAGTTTTCTCCGCTGCCGATTCTCCTTCTGTGAACATAGACCCTTGACTTCATATTATGTGCCTCAAGACCCTCCTAACAGCAAAGACCCTCCAAAACCATATATTTTTGGAAAGTACACATTCTGACGATTCGAACAAAGATAACAACGTCTTTCTACACCAAACTACCAAACTGCAAAGCTTTTCTAAACGTAGAGGTTTTTACAACATGTCTGAAAATCGCCTAAAAATGTTGCAGTTTGTCGCATTTATCGCACACAATGTTTTACATACAAAGAAAAATCACTCTAATTATGGACATCAGAGGTCTAATGAATAGTTTGATGCCCAATATGCATAGATTTACCAAAGTATGTGGTGTGTAGGGATTCCAAATGAAAAACGTGCATATGAATTTTTACGCTAGCCAACTAAGCTGCAGAAAAGAGAGCCCCAACTGTGCGTTATGTGCCGTAAAACCCCCAAACTGTAAAAAGACCCCCAGAAAACCATATATTTTTGGAAAGCACATATTCTGGCGGATCAAACTAAGTAAAATCTATCTTTCTATACCAAAGCACCAAACAGCAAAACTATAGTAAAGATACATAAGGAACAATAATGCAGGGATAAAATTGCAATAAAAGCACAAAAATTGCATAAATTAATGCAATAACAAAATAATTGTTCCGACAGCATAATTATTGGCCAAAATCGATTATCCAATAGTCATGCTGCTAAAATAACAAGTTTTTAGGCAAAAAAACCCCCAAAAGATAACAGTACAATGAATACGTAAAAAAAAAACCAAACACCTGTTTGTGAGTTTTTGTGTATAAATGTTTGTGCACTAATAAAAGTTGTCTGAGTGTGCAAATACATGTAAATAAAAAAGGGACCAAATGTGCTAAAATATAAAAATACCAATCTTTATTAAAATATGTGTCTAAGTGTATAAATGTACTGTAAGTATGGGTAAGTGCAGGTAAGCATGTAAAAAAACGTGCACTTACCGTTTTTGGAGCAAGAGGATCGCTGTCATCTCTGGAGGAGTCCTGGCAGCGTGTCTGCAGAGTTGTTGCGCAGCAGGAAGTGTGTGGGCGGCTCTGCAGGCAGGAAGCAAGTCAGTGTAGTAGCAGACGCTCCATGCGATGCGATGCGTCTGCTACATTGAAGTTGGATCTGCGACAATCGAGTCGCAGATCTGACTTGACAGCCCCCCAGCCTTGTTGCCTAGGGGTCTGTCTCCTCTCCCCACTCTCTGCGGAGGCGGCAAAAGCCGCCGAAGAAGAGAGTAAGCTCAGCTGCTAAAGAACGTACCATGTACGTTCTTGGCAGCCTTAGTATTTGCCTGCCAAGCACGTACGCTGTACGTGCTTGGCAGGCAAAGGGTTAATACATAAATTTAAACTAATGAATCCAGAAGAATAGGGGTACATACACAATATTGGGCCAAGCACAATACCAAAGACCTTATTGTACTGAAATAGGAAGAATCACTTGATACTACCCTGCACGGTTCTACACAGAGAAATAAAACTGAGAAGGGAGGCGCCATGTGATGATTCCTCTTTCTGTTGCTTTTGTTGCTGTTCTACCTATCTCTATCCTTGCAACAAGTTACAGCGGTCTTGATATTCGCAGTGTAAAAACTTCTACTATCATGAATTTTAAAAAAAAAAGTGCACTTGAGTACTGTAAGCAATTTTATATTAAGTTACTGTATATGTAGGGTATTTGGTTTATTTTAACACCCCATTTGATATATGTTAATAGTTAAATAGTTACTTGGATAAGTTGGTTTAATTAAAGACCAAAGTCCATCAAGTTCAACCCCCTTCAGTGCACATATATCAACACACTTATAGGGCCTATCTAAGTAGGTACTGTATGTACATTGTCACAGCATTAGTGTTATATTAATCAGGGATCAGCTGATTAACAGAAAAGTAGATACATGTCTGTCAAAAGATGTTTAAATCATGTATTTCCACTTCTGGTTTTTATTTTTTAGCAATTCCAGTGGAGACCGCCAAACAAAACCCAAATGTTGCATTGGTGCTTACATCTTACGGAGGTCATATTGGTTTCCTTGAAGGCATTTGGCCAAGAAAGCAAACTTACATGGACAGAATTTTCAAGCAGTTTGTACAGGCTATCTTTGAGCATGGCAATGAAATTAATAGCATGTAGCACACGTGAATAGTGCGTTTTTATGAGGATCATCAGTATGTATTGGAAGGTTCTGAATTCAGCAAATGCACAAGGTGATCCTCCTATTGCTAATGAATTGTCATGAAATACAAGGCCTCTACAGAAGCACTGGAACAATGAGTAATAGCAAGCAAATACGCCAGCACGCTAGATCTAAACATCTGGTATTTAAACACTTGCAAATAAATGTACTGTTTTGTAGCAAAAACTTGCATACAGGAATGTTAGCATTTTATATTTTTCTTTTGTTACCAAGAATGACCTTAAATGAAATATAGCTCTACATATACTGAATTGCACTTAACCAAAACCGTTATATATACAGGCAAACATTCCTCAGGGTTTTAATATAAGCCAGCTGTTCTGCCTAGAATTGCAAGCGTTACAAATGACAGTTTGAAGGATTGACACATCCTGATTGTTTAACAGTAATGCATGCTCATGAAGGCATTGAACAAGGCAAAAAAAAATATATACAGGAATGAAGACTGTAAAGCGTCACAAAGTCATCAGAAAAGTCTGACTTAAAGCATGGATTATAGCAGTGTTATAATGATTCCTAGAAATACATACTTTGGGCCGGATTCAATTCAGCGAGAAAAAGGTGTATCACATGAAAAGTCATGGATGAGATTCAATTTGACATGCAATTCAAGTCCCGAAGAGCTGAAGATACAAAGTCAGAAAAAAATTGGCATAAAATGGGATAAAACATATAACACTATATGGGAAAAAACTGGATTTGAATTTGGAGAAAAAACTCAAATTGAATCTGGTCCATAAGTTTTAAACCATGAGATAGCCTTTTCTCACTGAATCTGGCCCAATATCTACAATAGATAATTAATTTTTTTGTTGAACTAAACCATGTTTCTTTTCAATATTTATTTTTTAACTGCAGCTGATTATAGAATTCATTATAAAGATATTTTTTTGTTTATTCTATTTAAATAAACTATTTAATTCTAAACCAATGTCTTGTTATTCTTGTCATTTTCAACAATCACTGGGGGGGGGGTATTCACTTATCTATACACCATGCAAGTGTTCCTTGCTGGGGATTCTTCCTGCAAGCACCATGAAGTGATCCTCCTCTTGCTGCTTCTGTTATCTTCACAGGGGTACTCATGCACAGTTGAGTGGAAAGCCGAACTTTAACAAAAAAAGGCCAACTTTTTCACTCTACTGCGCATGCAACAGCCCTGGGATTTTGAAGAAAGAAGTGTAAGAAGAGGATTGTTCCGTGTTACTCACTGAGAAGCACCCCGAACTGTGGCAGGAGCATTGGCCTGGGGTATCAGACATATGATTGCAATCACTTGGGAGTGTCTAAATGTTGGCACTCTCAAGCGATTGCGACTTTCCATCACTTAACTTAATTCCAACAGTTTTCATTTTAGTAGTAGCACACAGGAGTTGAGAAAGTTTTTTTTTTTGGTTTTATAAGGGTGGCCCCTTGCAAAACTAGCACTCATATTTTGGGGGTATACAAGCAGGCCCAGACTGGCAATCTGTGGGTTCTGGCAACTGCCAGAGGGGCTGCTATAAGGTCCCATTGAAAGTCAGTATTTAGTGGGCTGGTGGGGGCTGTTTGGACCTCTATGTGGGCTGACTGGGCCTCTGTATACCTTAAATGCGAGGGCCTAATTTAATTCTCAGTCCGGACCTGAATACAAGTGATGCTGAGACATTCCTGACGTTCCATGTGTCTATTGTTATACGTACATTCTTACACCACTTGAAAGGCAGAAAAGCAATTTATATGTCCCTGTCCTAATTGCTGCAACAGATAGATGGAAACTGCAAAACTGGGTGTCCACTCGTATCCCTAGACTTTTTAGAGTGGAGGGAATGTGTGTTTAGTAACCATACGAAGTTGGAAGATGGTTGTCTAAATTGACAAATGACAGCATCAGACCCAGCATTATCTAGGGCTCAACACATTGTCATATTGGACCATACAGACCATGGAAAGCCAGAAAACTCTATGGATTCCACAGTTTAGCAACTAGGAGTGTAAAAACAAAAAGAATGGACATTGTCGCCAAATTAGCAGCACGTTTGTTTTTTAAAGGGCACTGACACAATTCCTATAGATAGCGTGTGTGAGTATCTTGTTAAAGGGATACTGTCATGAAAAAACATGTTTTTTCCAAAACACGTCAGTTAATAGTGCTGCTCCAGCAGAATTCTGCACTGAAATCCATTTCTCACAAGAGCAAAGAGATTTTTTTATATTCAATCATGTGACTTGTGCTCTGATAAACTACAATCACTCTTTACTGCTGTACTGCAAGTTGGAGTGATATTACTCCCCCCCCCCCACCAGCAGCCAAACAAAAGAACAATGGGAAGGTAACCAGATAGCAGCTCCCTAACAAAAGATAACAGCTGCCTGGTAGATCTAAGAACAACACTCAATAGTAAAAACCCATGTCTCACTGAGACACATTCAGTTACATTGAGAAGGAAAAACAGCAGCCTGCCAGAAAGCATTTCTCTCCTTAAGTGCAGGCACAAGTCACATGACCAGGGGCAGCTGGGAAATTGACAAAATGTCTAGCCCCATGTCAGATTTCAAAATTGAATATATAAAAATCTGTTTGCTCTTTTGAGAAATGGATTTCAGTGCAGAAGTCTGCTGGAGTAGCACTATTAACTGATGTGTTTTGAAAAAAACATGTTTTCTGATGACAGTATCCCTTTAAGTAAAGAGGTTTGACAACCACAGAGCTAAGTTTGCTTAGTACGCTAGGATCAGTGGCGTAACTACCCGGGGAGCAGGGGGTGCGATTGGGCCAGGGTCCGCACCCCCTCAGGGCCCCCCGGCAGCTCACACACCGCTGATTCTTGGCAGAATCCGGCCGTACGGAGGGGGGTCGGGGCCCGGCTGCACGTCCCGCCCCCCTCTAGTTACGTTGCTGCCTAGGATGAATACCATCCGGCCCCAGACCTTTGTTTATCTTAACATGTTCTAGTGTCTTTTGAATTTTCTCATGTGTAAATCATGCATAGTTAGTTGTATTACTAGAATTAGGACTATTAAGAAGAAAACCTTCATTAACTGGTTCCTCATTTGTGTAGACAGACAAAAATAACAGTTCAGAATCTCAGCTTTTTTCTGTTCTCATCAACCAGCTGACCCCCCTCTGATATTAAGGGTCTGACCCTTTCCTGCTTCATTTTTTTACTATTTACTTATTTAAAAATAATAGTGCATTCTTTTTACTGCTTGCTGCAATACCCTTTTTCATATTGATTTTAGCTTGCCTGATAATAGTAATGTCCCTTACGTCCTGAAGGTTTGCACAGGATGACCAAGACCCTGTTTTGCATGATCTTTTGTCAACCAAGAACATTGTAGGCTTACTCTGTGCCAATACTTTGCACCTTTTCTGGGAAAAACACCCTTTTCTTGTATTGATTTCCAAAATTAAAGGGGTTCTGCACCTTTTTGTTTACTTTTAGTATGATGTAGAGAGTGATAGAGAGACAATTTGCAGCTGGTTTAGTTATAGGTGAACCACCCCTTTATCACCCATGGTTAACAGTGTTTGTGAACAAAAAGAGAAAAAAACATCAAGAAGGGCAGGGCTGATTGCATTTAATTCACATGAATTCAGCACCCCCAGATTTATTAAAACTTTCAAAAGATCACCTAAAGACAAATCAAACAAGCATGTGTTAATGCTTAAAGGAGAACTAAACCCTAAAAATGAATACGCTAAAAATTCCATGTTTTATATACTGAACTTATTGCACCAGCCTAAAGTTTCAGCTTGTCAATAGCAGCAAAGACTTCAAACTTGTCACAGGGGGTCACCATCTTGGAAAGTGTCACATGCTCAGTGGGCTCTGAGCAGCTGTTGAGAAGCTAAGCTTAGGGGTCATTGGAAATGATCAAGTAGAAAATGAGGTTGGTCAGTAATATAAACTGATGCTACAGGGCTGATTATTAAATTCTGATGCTAGATGCATTGGTTTCTGTGCTGCCATGTAGTAATTATCTGTATTAATTACTAATCAGCCTTATATTGTGACTAGGGTTGCCACCTTTCAGTAAAATTTGCACCGCCAGTGCTGGGGGCGGTAAAAAGAGGCGGGACGTGATGTCAAAGGGGATGGGGAGTGACTGAAAAGGGGGTGGAGCCGTGGCGTGCAATTGGACATGATGTCAAAGGGGCGGGGCAAGATGTCAATGGGGGGGGGGGACGCAATTGGCCAGGCGCTGAAGAAAAGGTAGATTTTGTGAAGATTGGGGCAGGCCAAGGGCTTTAGTTAGGGATATTACAAATTTACCGGCAGCTACATTGCTGGTAAATTTGTAATACCAGCCTTGGCGGGCGTTTTATCGACCAGGTTGCAACCCTAATTGTGACATTTCTATTCTATGTGTACTGTATATTGTCAGTGGGTACCTAAGCTCAGTAAGTGACAGCAGCACAGAGCATGTGCAGTGAATCAGCAGAAAAGAAGATAGGGAGCTACTGGGGCATCTTTGGAGATACAGATCTTTACTGCTAAAGGGCTGTGGTTGCCTTGGGCTGGTACAGAAGCTCAAAACATAATGTACAACATTTCTAGCTACTTCTTTAGTTTAACTTTCCTTGTCCTTTAAATCCTACTTTGGACTAGTGGTGATGGGTTACTTTTATTTACATCATATCTCAAAGCACAAAGACCTAGGTAGGTTTCTGGATTTTAATTAGCAACTCCAAGTCTGCCATACCCACTACTGCCCTGGACATATTTTCACATCCGGAAGCATGATGTTCCAAAATGAGGCTTGAACCGCACATAGAGTGAGGAGGTGAATAAGGACGTATTACGCAGGCGCCAGGGAACCTGCTGACGTCTTACTACTCCGCCCGGGAAGTTTCTTCTCGTCGTACTTGGCTTAGAAGCCGGTGATACGATTAGATGGTTGGTCAGTACAATGCTTGGACGGCTTGCCGTGAATTCTAGTTGAGTTGTTTTAGATCTCCGGGCTCAAGAACCTTCCCTGTTGGCAGCCCCGCACAGCAGAAAAGAAAGGACCAGATGAGAAGGAGAGTCGTGGAATCCGGTTGCCCCCACTCCGGCCGGTAAGTGACACTGTCAGGAACAGATGAAACGAGCGTCTGACCGTGCAGCGCTACACCATGATGTGGGGGCGGTAGAACCCATTAGTCAGTGTCACCACATGCGGCAGAGTTTCTTCCTTTACGTTAGAGCACATGCCATAAAGCACTTCCCACCCCTGATTTCTGCGGGTGTTACTTACCTGCATCCATTATAAATACTTACCCTAATTGAGCGTGTGATGATGCGCAGTAATGTTTTGCGACAATTGTGGCTTTCCTTTACTTCCAAACGCCTTTATGTGAAGTAGTTACTCTCCTGTGATGTGCCTTGTTTGCATGTCTTCCAGCATCTACACTACAAAAATACTGCAAAGAACTTTTGCTGTTTCAGTGCTGTTTTCTTTCTTGGGGGAAGTAGACTTACTCTGGTCTTGTTGAGACTTTAGTAATGGCTTACAAGTAGGGTTAACACCTTTTCTGGGAAAAAATACCATCCTTCCTATACTCTTGCCATTTTTCCCTATTAATAACATTGGCATCCAGCATCATTTTTACTGGCCAGGCCTGTAAAATACCAGCCAGGTGGCAACCCTACTTACAAGACATTTAGCATGTTTTCTTTGTTCACAGCTTTCTTTGCACACTGAACCTGACTGCTGAATGCCGGATGAATTCATAATATTAATATTGTCAAATGATTCATTGTGTTAGAGTATTTATTTGTGCAATATTCAATACCCACACCTTCCTATTTGTACTCGTAAGCATTCATAAGCAGAGCACAATAACACGATGCTTGGTCTGGGTTTCGGGAGACGAGTATTTTGTTTCCTCAACCATACCCTTGAGTTAAACAGAAATGTTCTAATTCATCAGAACCTCTAAATGTTTTGTATTGTGTCTCATGGATAAAAGTGCTGGTGGTGGCCCTGTTTAGCAACTCTTTGCACTACAGCTCAGTCATTAGTTACAACCAGTTCATAAGGTCAGTTGGCTTATTTTAGGGCTTATTCTACAAGCCCTAATATTCATGTTAAGTACACGGATAAAAAGAAAAAACAAAAAGAGGAATGGAAAGGTTTTTCCCATGCGCCTTGTCCTGCTGGTATGCATAAAAAAAAAAGAAAAGTTTTAAATCCAACGTTACAAATAAAGTATACAATATTAATTACTACATTAAATGTACCACTAAAAATGTGGTATATTGTTTGGAATGCCCCTGCGGGTTACAATACATTGGGAAAACGAATAGATGTTTGAGAGAGGATATACGAACACATCAGAAATATATAAAAGGGAGTGGAAAATCAAATCGTAGCCAATCACTTTAAACTTCACTATAACAAGAGCGCTAAGCGACTGATAATTTGGGTGTAATAGAAGTAGCATCGAATTAGAGAGGAGGAGATGGGGAAGTAATATAATATATCACCGTTTCCCCACTTCAACGCATGGTGTCCAATTGGAATATTTGAAACGACTACACTATATTTTGGTTTTGTTGTTTGTTTTCTTCATTGCCATAGGCGCTGAACCGTTTTTTATTTGAGAAACACTGATTGGGGGCTTTGGCTTTTATTTGCACAGTACAACTGACCATGGTACACTGCATATAGGAGTGTAAAAAGGGAAATACAATATATTGCTAAACTTGGGCTTTGCAATTGTAAGCTGATGGCTTTTGATATGAAGCAAGAACTGGAGGTAATGATAAGCTGCAGAAAGGAGGTAATTTTTTTTTCACATCTTAGTGTAGTGCTGTTAAATTTAAAGAAAACCTGTACCTAGGCAACAAATACAATTTCAAAGGGACTGTATACCAGTTGTTCAGCATGAGCTCAAATAATAGGGCTTGTGCTGAACACATGTTTGCCTTTTGGTTTAGTCACAAAAATGGTTTGATGGGCGTCCCTGATTGATATCTGGCCGAAAGTCGGCCAGATGTCGATCGGGCAAGGTAAAAAATCCTTTTCGGATTGTGGCCTCATCTGTTCGTTGATGCTGTCCCGCAATCCGACCGCCCGTATTGCGTCCACTCTGATCCGTTAGCTGGGCACTAGGGCCCACAATCGAATCAGCCCAATATCGCCCAACTCAATGTGGACATATCTGGGAGAGATTCGCTCGTTTGGTGACATTGCTAAACGAGCGGCTCTCCCAGTGTATGGCCACATTAACGCTAGAACCAGGCAGTTTGATTTCAGCCCCTCACTGCAAGTAGTATCCTCTTCATCGCAAAATGCAAAGTCTTGAGTTTCTTCTCAAGGGTGATTTCATCCCTGTCTGGTCCTAGCTTTAATCCAGCGCGCTAAGACCAAAGATAAGGTGTACCTTCAGCTTCCCTGTCTGACATGAGACTATAGTCCCTAATTTTGAACAATGCAGTGTTGCTCCCTGTGGTAACTTCAGCTCATTGATAAAATATTTGGAAACTCTTCCAGTTGCTTGCTATAGAGTACAACAAAATATGCGAAGAGAACCCCATCAATACTGTAGTCTGTGAAAAGTGGGAAAATAGAAGCGATCAGAAATACTCTGCGAATATTGCTGATGGATACAAATTTAGTTTGTCATTTGTAGAGGGACCCTGGCACCATGTGTTTTAACTCTCTATTTGGAGGTGGGGCAGTTAAAAAATTACACCTAAAAATGTTTTCTTTACTATTTTCTTTACAGTGATGGCACAAAAAAGAAAGTTGTCCCAGGCTGAATCTTCTGCAAAGCACCAGAAGCTTGATAAAGACCACAAACATCCTTCTGTTGCCACAAAAAATGCAAATGGCAAGTCAAAAACATCTACGGCTAATCATGCTTCAAATAAAAAGATAAATGCACTGAAACCCCATGGGAAAGCAAATACTCCCACAAAAAAAGCCATAAAGCTGTCTCCACAGAAAATTTTGCAAAAAACAAGAAATGAGTTAAAATCAGCCAAAACATCCAAAGAAGGACCGACTTCAAGCAGAACTACCCAGGGGCCACTTTATTCAGTTCAGGCTTCCAAAGCATCAAAAAGGGGTAAAGCTGATGTCGGTAAAAAAGCCAGTACTAGAGCAAATGTGCAAAAGTCAAAAAATATATCTAATGTTGGAAAAAACCTAGTAAAGAACACATCTTCAGCTAGGCTGAAAGTATCTGCATCTGGGAAGAACGAGGAAAGCAAAACAGGTACTAAAAGAAGCTCTAGACTCTTGGAACTGAAGCATGGAAAAGCACAGAGCAAAGAACCACCAAAAAATTCAAAAAAAGATATACATAGTAGTTGTACAAAGACAGAACCCTTAAAGGGCAGATCCCGCTTAGTGAGAAAGACAGCACAAAACAAAGGAAGCAATAGTGAGCACCGGGGCAATGCTGACAGAAAATCTATCCAACAAATCCCTTCAAGTAAAAAATCTGCTGTGATTGGTAAGAAACAAGCACAAATTCGCACAGTCACTCATGCGCAGCCAAAGGAAAGCTCTAGCAAAAAACACAGTAAGCAGTTGCAAGCAACTAAGAAATTATCCCAGGCAAAGACCGCCAATGGCAGGCAATCTAAAAGAGCCCGTCCATTGTCACCTGTTAATAGGAAAAACAAAGGGACACAGGGACACCAAGGGCCAGGAATAAAAACTGCTATCAAAAGAAGCGATTTAAGGACCGGAGTAAAAGGACCGAATGATGAAAAAAAACTCAAGGCAATCCAAAATGATGGAATGATGGAAATTCCGTTACATCCAAACACAGATGTAACGGAAAATGAGGTGGATACATGCAGTCATTCCTCTCCAAGTTTGAAAGACTCTGGTGCATCTTTTTCTAAAAAGCCTTTAGAAAAATCACAACGCCCAAAACAAAAAAGATCCAGTATAGTTGCCTCCGCAAAGAAAAAATCACCCAGTGCTAAGCCTCCACATAAAAAGCTCACCGTAAAGAGACAGAAAACTGGACATTCAGGTACTGCAAAAAATACATCTGCCCCTACACTCCCAGATGTCCCTACAGCTAAGAGGATAAGTATTCTGGATTTATGTAATGAAATAGCAGGAGAAATTGAGTCTGATACAGTGGAAGTGAAAAAAGACATGCCAAGCTCTCAGGATATCCAGAAGGAAGAGCATCCCATTGTGGAGAACAAAGAGAGTGCACAACCTGAAGCTGTAAATGTCTGTCATACAGGAGAAAAAGAAGAGACTCAATCCAAACGATTCTTTTCAAGTAAAACAGTTGTAAGACTCAAATGTAAGTTAGACAGAAAAAACAGTCCAGCGCCAAAAAACTCCAAATGGAACAAAATCAAACTTAAAAAAGCAAATAACTTGTCTGGAATGAATGTACCAAAGATTCATGCTGTTCTTCCCAATCTGGATGTAATAAAGGCAAGGTCAAAACTTACACAGACGGGCCATTCAGTTACTGGTACATCGGATAAACCTTTGGATAAAAAATTACCTGCAGGTATTAACTCAAAGTCTACTTTACCTGATTTAAAAAAATCTAAGTCTGCAGCAATAATTCAGAAAACCTCACAGGAAAAGGCAGAAAATGGCTTGTTGGACAAGCACATAAATCATGATCTTGAATTAACGTTTGATGAGGTAAATATATAGTAGTATATTTCCCCATTTCTTTTTTTTGATAATGTTATGTATGGTATTCTGTAGCACCAAGTGCATTTGTGATTCCTTGGCAAACTAGGTGGAACTGCAATTGAGACGTCATCTGTGATAGGCTGGCTGAAATGTATGCCTAGTTAGTAAACCGCTAATCTATAAGTGTATCTGGGACCGAACTGCACTATTAGACTTTCCAAACCAGTATATTAGTGTCGTTTTTATTTTTACAATTTATGTACGACTTGCAACATGCTGCTGGCAAGAGATTGCAACATGGATATTTAATTATCATGGTGGTTAATTAGCCTTAATTGTTACTGCAAATACTTATGTATTTACATGGTTGTGTGTGTTTGTATGGAAGTTTTACCCTATGATGAATTGTGAAATGGCAATAATACAGATCTATATTGATACAATCACATGGGCAAAAGTAAGAAAATTAGGGGGGTTATTTATCAAAGGTCAAGGTTTGTGAGGATTTTCTAATGAACTCACAACGCGAATGTTTTCTGATTTAAGAAAAAACTCGAATAGAAAAACTACTTTAATCTGTGAATTTGGAGTAAAAAAACCTGAAGACTTGAATTAATTTAGTTTTCAGTGGGGAAAAAAACTTGAATTAATCAAGTTTTCGCTGAAAACCCAGCGAGAAAACCACGAACATCATGAAGGCTACAAACCTCTTCAAATAGTTGAAGGGACCTCTGCCATTGACGTCTACATGACCTCGACAGGTTTTAGCTGGAGTATTTTCGGATTCAAGCTTTTTCCAGGTTCGGGGTATTATAAATCTCGAAAAATTTCAAAATTTTTTTTCTTTTAAAACCTGAAAATTCCAGTTCTGGCTGAAAAATACCCAAAACGACTTTGGGTAAAAATCATCTCAACCTTTAATTAATAATATATATTTTTTCACATGTGGACATATCCGTATTTGATCTTCGTAGTCGTAGGGAAAAAAACAATTATTCAAAACAAAATTAACAAGTTATACCAATTCCTTCTGTGAAAAAATAAGAATAGCCTTTGCTCTGAAACAATTGCCTCGTCTGCCCAGAGAACATTGCTCCAGAAGTCTTGATTATTGCGTAGGTGTTCACGGGCAAACTTCACGGTTCTGTTGTTTGTTCTGTACAGCAAACATTTCCTCCTGGTACTCCTGCCATGTGGATCGAATTTGAGCAGGCTCTTTCTAATGGTAGACTCATGCACTTTGTTGTTGGTAGTGGCAAGAGCTACCCTTGAGGGAACGTAGGGTTTTTAAAGAAGATTTTCAGTGTCTTCTGTTCTCAGATTGAATGTGCTGTTCGTACTAGCATGGATAATTCTACAATACTTTTATTCAGAACATTTCCCTTTAATACTGAATAGGCAGAATTTTGCACTTGTCTGTGCCGAATTGAATAAAGCTAACTAAGCACATTTTAGGCAGTGTTTGCTGCACAGCAAATATAACTGAATAATTATTGCACACTCTGCAGTTTATATCAGGTGATATTGGCTATATTAGGGAATTCACAGCATTTCAGGCCAGTCTTTTGAAGGTTATACTATTGTATGTGGCCACAGGGTGGTCACTGCACATCTAGAAAAGCCTGAGTCTGTGGAGAAAAATTGGCATATAATTGTTAAACTTTAACCCTGTTATGATGAATCTCTGGTTGAATGGATTAGAAATTTGAACAAGATCTTACACAAAGCAGTCACTATTTCTCAGACTTCTTACCGCTGCCAGCTGTAATTTAACATAATGTCGTATAAAACCAATGGGAATAATTTTTGCAAGGAGCCTGCCATCATTCATCAAGCACTCTTAATCAATTTGGTATTAGTTCAGTATTAGTTCAGTTTTTCTTATAATGTGGCTTCAGTTTCCTTCAGTTCAGTGTAAAAATAAAAACTGGGTAAATAGCCTGTGCAAAATAAAACATGTTTCCAATATAGTTAGTTAGCCAAAAATGTAATGTATAAAGGCTGGAGTGACTGGATGTCTAACATAACAAAACAGAACACAATTTCCCGCTTTTCAGCTCTCTAACTCTGAGTTAGTCAGCGACTTGATGGGGGACCACATGGGACATAGCTGTTCAGTGAGTTTGTAATTGATCCTCAGCATTCAGCTCAGATTCAAAAGCAACAGTTATGGCCCATGTGCCCCCCCCCCCTCAAGTCACTGATTGGTTACTGCCTGGTAACCAATCAGTGGAAACCAAGGGAGCTGAAAAACAGGAAGTAGTGTTCTGTTAGACATCCAGTTACTCAAGTCTTTATACATTACATTTTTGGCTAACTAACTATAAAAAAACATGTTCTATTTTGCACAGCCTATCTATTTACCCAGTTTTTATTTTTATACTGAACAATTCCTTTAACAGCCAGAAAACATTCACTGCCCAGATTTGTTGATGCAGAACTTCATAATCTATATTCCCAGTTTCATTCATGGGACTAAAGAGTTTAAAGGAGAAGTCAACCTGTACGGGGAACCCCCCCCCATCCCTTTGTAGGCCCTCCTTCCCCCCCCCAGGCAAATGCCCCTACTTGTTACTTACCCCTCAGCGCAGGTCCTCTGCTGCCGAGTTTACGGGCGCTATATTCTCCGGAGCGCTCTTCTTCCTGTTTGACCAGTGTTTTTTGGCACATGCACAGTACAAGGCATTTACTGGTAAGGATCTTCTGCGCGTGCGCCGAAAGTCATGGTTTCCGAAAAAAAGATAGGAAGAAGAGTGCTCCGGAGAATATGGTGCCCATGAACTCGGCAGTAGAGGACCTGCGCTAAGGGGTGAGTAACAAGTTAGGGGCATTTGCCTGGGGGGGCAGGGAGGGTGGCCTACATAGGGGAGGGGGGAGGGTTTTTTCCCTGTACAGGTTGACTTCTCCTTTAAAGGGGTTCTTCACCTTTACATTAACTTTTACTATGTTGTACAGAGTGATATTCCAAGACACTTTGCAATTGGTTTTCATTTTTTATTATTTGTAGTTTTTCAGTTATTTTAGCTTTTTATTCAGCAGTTCTCCAGTTTGCTATTTCATCAATCTGGTTGCTAGGGTCCAAATTAACCTAGCAACCATGCACTGATTTGAATAAGAGTCTGAAATATGTTTAAGAGAGGGCATGAATAGAAAGATGACGAATAAAAAGTAGTAATAACAATACAATTGTAGCCTTACATAGCATTTGTTTTTAGATGGGGTCAGTGACCCCCTTATGAAAGCTGAAACGATTAAGAAGAGGAAGACAAATAATTCAAAAACTATAAAAAATGCAGACCTATTAAAAAGTTGCTTAAAGTTAGCTATTCTATAACAGCTAATTGAACTTAAAAGTGAACCACCCCTTTAAGTAACATCATGGTAAAACATGTTTTGAATCTAATTAAATGCTTTTTTTTGGTTTGTTTGTAAAAAAAATGTACATATTGTAAAAGAGTCAGGGGTTATCTTAATAATATGATCTTAGTATAAACATATTAGTGTTACTGGTAAACCTTGTCTTTATTCGTATGGCTTCAGTCTCTGACTCACTCTTCCACTGATCTTCTGTGTTTATTATTTATTTTCCTCTCACTATAAGCTTTGTTTTCTAGGGTTTCAAGTTGCATTTAGATTCCAGTCCAGAAAGTTCTCCATTAAAGAAGCCTCCAATGAAACCTCAGCAGTTAGAACCTGAGCATAAGAAACCAGATGTGATTGCATCTAAAGGTGAGCACTGCCAGTTTTCAACAGAAAAAACGTGGTGGCAAACATTTGCTGTCCAGAAGATAAAATGCAAACTGTCATCACTGGCCACAACCAAGGACAGATTTGTCAATACCTTGGAATTTCCAGCATCTTTAGCTAGAAACTATACAGTATACACACACACTGCTTGCTCATTTTGTAACTGGCCATGAGTTTGTGTGCAGATTTAGCTGTTTAAAGTTCAGTCAAAGTTTGCTGTGGAAGAGTGCACTGTGCCCTTGACTGACAGCTGGAAATCTGTAAGCTCTTGTGAACTAGATTTGTTATATTGCTGACTTAAAAGAAAGAATTTACTGTATGTACACTATTGGTTTCAGTTCTGTGTATGTCTGTGGAATGTTACATTTGTCTGGATAAACTTTGACATTGTGTTTATGCAGTTAAGATTTGGTTATTTATTTGCACCAGTTTTATGTGCAAAGATGAATTTTGAGTGCAGTTTGTTTTGTTTTTTTTATCTACATTGCAGGGTTTTTCCACACAATTGCAGCAAATTGTTGCAGTGAGTTGACTATGCCCCTGATGCGATTGTGTCTAATTTGCCAAACTCTGTATACACACGACTGGGCGTCAGCGCAAGTCCAAAACGATTGTGAAAAATTGTCAGTTTTTCCATTCAGCATCTAAAGCAGTTATCCCCAACCAGTAGCTCGTGAGCAACATGTTGCTCTCAAACGCCTTGGTTGTAGCTCCCAGTTGCCTCAAAGCAGGAGCTTATTTTTGAATTCTTGGAGGCAAGTTTTGGCTGAATAAAAACCAGGTGCACTGCCAAACAGAGCCTCAATATAGGTTGACAATCCACATGGGGCTACTAAATGGCCAATCACATCCATTATTTTGGCACCCAGGAAAATTTTTCATGCTTGTGTTGCTCCCCAACTCCTTTTACTTCGGAATGTTGCCCACGGGTTCTAAAGGTTGGGGATCCCTGATCTAAAGAATCGCTACACATAATTCTTTAGGCGCAAGATTGTTGCATAAATTGACTTTGTTGCTGTGGGATCCCTGAAAATACTGCCATCTGCTGAAGTGGTGATAGCGTCACAGTTCCACTGCATCACTAATCACAATTACACACAATTTTTGTAACAAATTAACAGGTTACCCCTATATTGAGGTCCCATGTGCTTTTTTTATTTTCTTTTGCACTTTGGCCAGAGAGAGAGAAATATAAATATAGCCTGTACCCGAAGCCACTGGAAATACAATGAAATTGGTAAATTAGAATGTTCAACAAAAGTTAAGCAGAAGCCAGGAATAATTTCTCAATGCTAAAATGTTTTTTTTTTTCCTTCCTGTTTTAGCATGTGCTTCAAAGCAGCTGTTTAATAGCTCACTAAGAGACCAGATGGCACCATCTGATGAGGGGAGGTAAGTGCCAAATGATGTGTTATGGCTTTAAACACCAATTACCGAATGTACTGGACATTTGCAGAAGAGTCACACTGTTTATACTGTGTAAAGCTCAACACTTTTGATAAGCCATTTGTCTCTCAAATTAAAGTTTTCTTACGCTGCATGTTTAAATTTAGAAAATTAAATGAATATTGCATATTACTTGTCATTTGCTTAGTGCATTTATTGCTATGAAGCAAAGAACTAAACTGCTTCTTGCTGTTTCCCAGAGCAAGTGCACCAGGTCCCCCCTGCAAAAAACCCTCAGAGGGGCCCGGCTCGCTCCTGTTCCTATCTTCCCGTCCAAGTCCCACCCACTTCCTGTCTGACTCCACCCACATCCCAACTGGCTCTGCCCATGCCCCGGCCCAATTTACGTCCACTTCCTCTCCGGTAAGAGAGTGGCTGGGGTGGAGGGGGTTTTTCTTATTAGCTATAGAGGAAGCAGACCCCACAATCCAGGCCCCCCCTGTTCCCCGGGAGCCCCCTGTGACTGGGGGGTATGTTTTTAGGAGCAAATCCTGTATTCCCTCATCTGGTGCAGGAACTTTTTTTATCATTTTGGTAAGGTAAGGGGTGACAATTGTTCTTTTACTAGTGTGTCTAAATCAGTTTTGTAATACAGGAT
Organism: Xenopus laevis; assembly: GCF_017654675.1. NCBI lineage: Eukaryota > Metazoa > Chordata > Amphibia > Anura > Pipidae > Xenopus > Xenopus laevis. Next base: position 115,498,273 of record NC_054381.1, on the reverse strand, counting down.
GTACATGTAAAAATGGGGTGGTTTATGGATTTGCACATGTTATGATTGTACCCCATCCCCAGGGTAAACAAACTTTTCTTTTACTTTTTTTTCACCCATATTTTGTTGGTCAATGCATGTTCTTTAGTTCAATATAGTGTCATTATACAATTATAATCGTTTAAAGAAAAATGTAAAAAAAAAAAAAAAGCATTTTCTTACATTATGACAGCATTTTCTATTTCAAATTTTAGTGTAATCTTAAAAGTATCTTTAAAACAGATGCATTAATGTTTAGAAATGCAAGATTCTGTACATGGTTTAGGTTGTACCAGTATGCTAGGTTTCTCATTTGCCATTCCTGAGTTCATTATTCCACGTTCTGATTTAAAATTATCTCAGAATCTTGCGGTAAGACTGGCCTGTTTACAAATTTACAATTGAAATAAAATTCAGCATCAGCATACAATTTAAATAAAACATATCTATTTAATTTTGTTCACATTATCATCTACCGGTGATCCCTTTTTCTAGTTTAATACTTATAAAACATTGCTGTGTTAACGTGATCGCCCTCTTTGACTGAGCTGTCCTTGAAATCAAATTTCAGCTCAAATGTGCATTTGTTCTGCAGAAATACAGTGACAAGCCATGTGTCCTCTGCAAAATCTACTTGTGTTCTCTCAGAAGTGAATATTCAAAAAGAAGTGAAGAAGCTGAAAGAAGCAGAGAAGGATAGCAACAAACAATCCATTATAGTAAGTGCTGCATTACGGTGCTTAATGCTTATTTGGGCACCTGGGTGGCTATTGTAAAATGCACTTTATTCTTGTATCTACATATTGCTTTTCTACATGAGACAGAAGAGCATTGTTGTGCTTTATTTCCCCCCCCCCCGCGCTTCGTGTGATGTTTATTAATACTTAAGGCCATGCAGAATAAACTTAAAAGCAGACTGTGAGTTACAGAGAAAGTATACATAATTTAAAGCAACATATGCATCATTTTTGATTATTAATAAGAGGGTTATGTAATAAAAGGCACTAAGTTTGCCCAGGGGCTGTAATCCATAGCAACCAATCAACAGGTATAATTTACTAGTCACCTGTTTAAATGCAAGCATCTTATTGGTTGCCATGGGTTACTGCTCCTGGGCCAACTTAGTGCCTGATATTGCATATGGGGGCATGAGTTTTAAACGTATTAAAATGGGAATTGTTAATGACATTGACTGACTCAAGTACCAAATGATGCTCTTATCCTTTGACTCTTTGTGTGATTACAGAGATGTGAAAACAAGTCACCCTACTACAGTTCAGGGGTTACCTAGAATATTTAAAGTATAAGTAAACCTTTAAAATGAGTGAATGTAAAATTGACGAGAGTGCTATTCTAAGAATTTCGTAATGTACATTATTTATTTTCTTTCCAAGATATTAAGGAATACATGTACTGTTTCCGTTGTCAGGAGAATGAAAGAGGGCTGGTCTGATCTTCTTCTGGTTAGGAAAGATTTGAGAAAGTATTCTATTTTTTTTCCTAACCAGAAGAACATCAGACCCAGTCCTCTTACTTTCTGAGCTTCATTGACTATTTGGTGGTCAAAATGGTCTGAAATTGACTAGCAGGTGGTGCTGTTGTAACAGTATTAATATACAGTAGATGTATCCTTTAATATCTTGGAATAAAAAAATAAATGAATAATGAATTGCTTAGAATAGGACTCTCATCAGTTTGACATTCTCTTATTGTAAAGGTTTATTTATCCTGGAAATAACAAGGAAATGTGAATTCCCCCCCCCCCCCCCCCGTCACTTGTTTTTCCCCTGGCCGGTCCTCTTTTTAGGGAAAAAATACACTGGCTCTGGACAAAGAGCAGCACAGTACCATGAAGCCATCTTAAATGCATTTCACAGTCATCTTTCAGATTTGTGCATTCATGGTAGAGTAAAAGTAGAGTGAAATGTGACTAAACATTATCTGTATTTCCTGTTTTTTTTTTTTACAATTAGGATGCAGGTCAGAAACGGTTTGGAGCTATATCCTGTAATGTTTGTGGAATGCTATATACGGCATCAAATCCTGAGGATGAAGCTCAGCATCTGCTCTTTCATAACCAGTTCATCAGTGCTGTAAAATATGTGGTATGTTCATTCTTTTATCTCATCATCTCTGCTTTCTGCTTATTCATGGCTCTTTTAAAAACTGTAAATGAATATTTGGGGACCTATACTTGTAAGGTTATATTGCTGCTGGAATAAATCACAAACAGTTGAATGGTGCACAAAGCTAACATATTGGTACTACCAGGGAAAAGTATAGTAGGAAATTAGAGCAAAATATAAATAATGTTCACAGGAGGGCATACTCACAGTTCACCCCAGTCCCAGGGTGCAAATCCATAATAACATTCCAATAACTGTGAGTGTCACCTAGCCTATGAGTAAGTGCCCCAACAGGCACAAAACGCGTCGGGTTTCTGTCTAACATGTCCTAATAAATATTTTGTATTTTTTTTTTAATTCATTGGCCCTTTATTTTTTGGAGGCACTCACAATTATTGGAATGTTATATTGCTGCAGGGGCTAACATGTTTTTGGGCTTTGACTTGTGTATTTCTTATTTGCTGAAGCTTCTATATTGTTTTTTCCCGTAATTATAGGGCTGGAAAAAGGAAAGGATTGTTTCGGAATACCCTGATGGGAGGATAATCATGGTATTGCCAGACGACCCTAAATATGCACTGAAAAAGGTAAATAAGGATCTATATATTTTAACCAGGTATTTTGTGTCTGGATGCAAATATTCATTGCTGCAAGCTCTAGCCTCTAATACACAAAAGATGCAAATTTCAATCTGCCATGGATTGTATCTGCAATAAACAAATGAACCTGCAGTGTAGTGCTCAAGTCTTAATTGCCATTATCACGTTGGGCCTTTGAGGAACATTCCTTCGCCCATACAATTGTTGATTAACATATTATACAAAGAAGAATTGATAAATATATTTATGAAAGTTGTTATTCTTTTTTTTCCTTTTTTAAGGTTGATGAGATTAGAGAAATGGTTGATAATGACCTGGGTTTTCAGCAGGTTCCTCTAAGGCTCCATTCCAGAACCAAGACTCTTCTGTTTATTAGCAGTGACAAAAAAGTTGCTGGGTGTTTAATAGCAGAACATATCCAGTGGGTAAGTATTCATGTCAGAAGTAGTATTTTAAACTAGTAGACTGTGTTCAATGTCAATGTTTCATGCTTTCCAAATGGCTTTAAAGGAAGTTGTTCATCTTCCAACGCTTTTTTCAATTCAGTTGGTTTCAGAGTTCAAATAATTTTTACCAATTACTTTCTATTTTCTACATGTGACTGTTTTTCTAATACTGAAGTGTAAAGCATATTTTTATTTTTTTGCTCTGGGAGGGGGCCCCTGATCCTAAACTGTTCTAAACGCATACATTCAATTGATCCATTTCTTATCTTTGTTCCTGCTGAGCAGAATCCCTGAGTTTCATTACAGGCAGCTGTTAGAGTTGATACAGTAGTTGCTAATACTCCAGAGATGCTGCTGAGAAATGTATCAGTTAAATGTTGCAAAATTGAGTCTGCACCTGAATTACTGAGCTGCCAGACTCAAATGCCAGAGACAGGGACCTTAAACTTAGATTTTGGAAAAAAACGGTAAAGAATAAAAAATGGAAAGTAATTAGAAAAAGTCTTTATTTCTGGGGAACAATCTGAAAACAATTGAACGGAAAAAGGTGTTTGGAAGGTGAACAACCCCTTTAATAACTGCCCAGTAAATAGAATCTCTAGGTTTGTTCCCAGGTCCATTGCTCCTGTTTGGAAAAAAAAAATGCCCTGGCCCAGGAAGTTTGAATCATTTCATTTTCAAACTACTCGGATTGAGATTGGGGCTGTGACCAAGAAATTGGGAGACATTGAAATTTTGTTGAGCATTCCAATGTTACTGTGAGCTTGTTTTCAGGATCATTGTCCTGCTCATCTGGCCAGAGTAGATCAGGCTAAAACTGTAAACTGTTATTGGTGACACACTCTTTCAATCCCGTAATGTGGTGTTCAGGGATTCCTATAGATCAGTACCCAAAAAATGACTCGCTATTATCCCCTATGGTAGCGTGAAATATCAAGTTACATTAGACAGTAATAACTAAAGAGATAATAATGGATTTAAACTCAGATCTTGGGATGCACCGATTCGGCCGAATCCTTCGGGAAAGATTTGGCCGATTACTAAACCGAATCCTAATTTGTATATGCAAATTAGGGGTGGGGAGGGGAAAATTCACACAATTTCCCTCCCTGCCCCTAATTTGCATATACAAATTAGGATTCGGTTCGGCCGGGCAGAAGGATTCGGCCGTAACAGAATCCTGAACTGAATCCTGGTGCATCCCTAGTTGCATGACTGACTTCCAGATTCTGGGTTTCCTAAATATAGATTAGAAAAACTTTATCTAAGCTGCACTGCTTCTGTTCTGCATTCCAGGGTTACAGAGTAATTGATGATTTAATTCCTGAGGGTACATCAGAGAAAGAAAAAGCACTTTCTGAGAGAGTGAAGGCATGGTGCTGCTCAACATCACCGGAACCAGCAATCTGTGGCGTCAGTCGCATTTGGGTCTTTTCAATGATGCGCCGAAAGAAAATTGCATCCAGAATGCTTGAGTGTTTAAGGTAACCAAAAAAATAAATAAATATATTTATTCGTACGATATTATCTGTGCGTCTATGGCCACCTTTACCCTTTAAACAAAACAGGAATTGTTTGTCCATATATTTAAGCTGGCCAACTACGTCAAAGTCATCCCGGGTATATATACATATTAAATATATAACACTGAACAACGGTTATGTTAGTCATTGTGATACAAAAAAGGGAGGGTTGTGGGTGTACTCATAATGCTAAATTATAACATGTTTAAGTACAATGGAAGTGCTGCTGACCTGGCCAATTAATCAATGCACATTCCCTGGTCCCCTGTCTAAGTAATTTAATAAATATGCAAGTGCGTGTTTTTAAAAAAAAAAAAAAAAAAAACCAGGGTTTTTTTTGTTACAAAGTTATGATCATACAATTGATAAAAAAAATTTTTTAAATACACGCACTTGCATATTTATTGAACTTAGACAGGGGACCAGGGAATGTGCATTGATTAATTGGCCAGGTCAGCAGCACTTCCATTGTACTTAAACATATTATAATTTAGCCTTAGGAGTGCACCCACAACCCCCCCCCCCCCTTTTTATATTTTATTTGATAATTAGGAACTTGTGAGTATCCAGTTGAGCCAAGATTGAAATTCCCACTGCTAGTCTCGGGCTTCCCTTTGGGGTTGGAGTTAACATTTAGTATAATGTAGAGAGTGATATTCTGAGACAATTTGCAATTGATTTTCATTTTCAATTATTTGTGGTTTTTGAGTAATTTTAGCTTTTGATTCAGCAGCTCTCCAGTTTGAAATTTCAGCAGTCTGATTACTAAGGTCCACATCACCCCAGCAACAATGCATTGATCTGTATAAGAGACTGGAATATGAATAGAAAGATGATTAATAAAAAGTAGCAATAATAATAAATGTGTAGTCTTACAGGGCATTTATTTTTTAGATAGGGTCAATGACCCCCTTTTGAAATCCGGAAATAATTCCAAAACTATAACATAAAAACAATGAAGACCAATTGAAAAGTTTCTTAGAATTGGCCATTTTATAACATACTAAAAGGAAAGCTACGGAGGCACTTTATTGCCAATAGATTAGCTGCAATAGTGTTAGCTAGAATGCTATATTTATTCTGTAGAATGTTTTATCATACATACATGATACAGAAGCCCATGTGTACACAATAGAAGGAAAGAAATGCAGTGTTTCTTTTGACAGAGGACTCGGAGCAGCGTTACTGGTGTATTTATATAGACCTTTCTGATAAGGCTTACTTAGTTTTAACCTTTCCTTCTCCTTTAAAGGTGAACCACCCCTTTAAGTGAGATCCCTAGTGGGGAAGAAGAGTAATACCATGTTTGCTATTCCAGTTGCATTGCTTGGGAAATCCCAGCACCCATTCATGTTTTGTAATGTTCGCTTCTTCAAGAAACAAATTCAGGGGAAACCACACCTTGGTATAAAGAATATATACACACTACGTTGTATTCCTTACAAAGAATCTGATAGGTTCTCTCTTAAAGGAGCATATTGCATTGTTTTAATCACAGCCCTGTTGCTCATCCTCTTACCTCCCTGTTGGTTTGAATGTCTCCAGCAGGGGGCTCCATTGCCCTGCTCTGTTAAGTTGTATTTTTTCAGTGGGGGCCACAGAACTGCTTTTGGGCAGCACCCGTTTGCCTCCCCAGTGCCATATGGACCATCACAGTGGAACAAATGCTAGGAATAAAGGGATCAGCTTTTGGCCTGATTTCTTGAGATTTTTGCTAACTGTCATTATGTGTGCATTTAGAGTACATGTGAAGCAATGTCTGTTTCCTTTCTGCAGAAATAACTTCATATATGGCTCCTTTCTGAATAAAGATGAAATTGCATTCTCAGATCCGACTCCTGATGGCAAACTCTTTGCAACTCGCTACTGTGGCACCAGTCAGTTCCTCGTGTACAACTTTATCAGCGGCCACAGTTAAATGGACTCCATTGAAGGTCCCCTAACCAATCATCTGCCTGCGTCTCCGTGTATCCTAGCAAAGAACTCAGGATATGAGCAGCTATGTCGCTGTTCTGTTTTCATATAAACTGGGGGGGAAAACGACACTCTGGGGGGGAAAAAAAGCTTAATTTTTTAAAGCAAATATTTTATTATCTTTTTTTCAAGAGATACTGAAGTATTTTCTATATAGTATTCTAGTCAGGTTTACATGCAACAACTGATTTTGTTCATAGTGGACTGAACTAATTGTACAGATGGAAGACATTGTGATGAGTGTGAGCTGAAGGTACTTAGGTAGGTATATTATATACAAGTACAGCTGTTTTATTTATAGATTTTAATTTATTCACATGGGCTTTTAGGACTCATTTTGCACCAAGTTTCCATCTTGGCCATTGGCCCACCCATAATATTTTGCATTCATAATACAATCAAGCCCTGATTTTACTTTAGCCAGATTTTAGACATTAGGGATTTTACATTCCCTTTATTTCCTAATGAATTTTTAATGAGAGCATTTACCAAACATTTTTATTAATTTTACATCATAATTTTGGTCCATTTTCATATAAAAAAAAAGTTTGTCCCCTGTGAATGTTGGTATTCCCTGCATTTTAAATAGGGATGCACCGAATCCAGGATTCGGTTCGGTATTCGGCCGAATCCTTCTGCCTGGCCGAACCGAATCCTAATTTGCATATGCAAATTAGAGGCTCTAGGGAAATTGCGTGACTTTTTGCCACAAAACAAGAAAGTAAAAATAGTTTTCCCCTTCCCACCAGTAATTTGCATATGCAAATTAGGATTTGGTTTGGTATTCGGCCGAAATCTTTTGCAAAGATTCAGGGGTTCGGCCGAATCCAAAATAGTGGATTTGGTGCATCCTTAATTTTAAGGGACAGATTTATTATCACCGGGAGATTCAGGGAGATTATCGAATCGCCTCTTCATCGAGGCGACAATCTCCCTGAACTGCCTTCCCGCCAGCTATTCTGTAAAATCGCTAGTGGGATGGCACTCACGGCACTTTGTTTTCTGAAGTCGCCCAAAGTTTCCTCGTGAGGCAACTTAGGGTGACTTCGTAAAACTAAACGCTGCGAGTGCCATCCCGCTGGAGATTTTTAATTCTAGCCAGCGGGAAGGCAGTTCGGGGAGATTGTCACGCCGAAGAAGAGGTGATTTGTCACCGGGGCTACTAATCTCCCTGAATCTCCCCGTGTGCCCTTACCATAAGTCTCCTAAAAAATAATTTAAACATTAAATAAACCCAATAGGCTGGTTTTGCTTCCACTAAGGATTAATTATATCTCAGTTTTGATCAAGTACAAGGTGTTGTTATTATTACAGTGAAAAGGGAAATCATTTTTAAACATTTGGATTATTTGGATAAAATGGAGTCAATGGGAGATGGCCCTTCCGTAATTCAGAGCTTTTTGGATAATTGGTTTCTGGATAACGGATCCCACATGATTCAGCACTAACAATGGCCGATGTTTGGGTCCTTTGCAAGGCACCCAATCAACATTTTCCATCCAGCTGATTGACGAACCAACCGATATCCAAGTCTTCTGCCAAAGTACATATAGAAATAATGGAATTCCCACCATACACGCACCAAATATCGTACGAAAATTAGTTTTGTAAGATATTATCTGTGCGTCTGTGGCCAACTTAACAAGTGATTACAAGTGCAAAACAGTATTGATACAGAAACGCATGTTTGCAGTTGTCCATGTTGTGTTCCTTCTCCCCTGTCCAATACCCGACAGGCACAGCATCACTTGGGCAGCCTCTCACACTCTTATTCACTTCACTCACAATCTTGGTTTTTTTTGTTTTTTTAATCCAGCTCTGGTTTATTGGAGAACAAGACAAATTCTGGTCTTGTTTGTGTTTAACCTGGTAGTTTCATATTCACTGGCTTTTAGTTCCGGCTGTGTATATACCTTCTAAGGACTTCAGAATGATACTTGTCTGCTTTTAGTCACTCTTTTTAAGGGTTTATACTGTAATGTTGTTGATCTGCTGTGGCCTTTCTGTAAATGTGTAGAATATGAATAAAAAAAAATGCAAATCTTTCTTTTAATTGAAGTTTTCAGTGTTTTAAAGGGCACACAAACTATTGTAAGGAAACCAAGAACACAAAAGTGATTGCTGTTTTATTCCACGCCATAGACTGCACTCTGTTATTCTGCCATTTACTGTGGCTTTAATGGGAATTTAAACACTACGTTTGGCAATACAAACAATACATATATAGATTCCCAAGGAAGAATTGATTTACATAATCGCTGAGACTGTGAAATTCTGTTGGATAAATCATACCCCAGCTCATCTCTATTTTACCTTAGAAAGGGGAATTCTTTCCCATCCAAACCATTTCCTATATCACCATTGTCCTAAGAGTATTGATAGGAGTAGGTATGTATGGTCTCCCTTGCTAAGTCTAATGCATGGACCTGTTATGCAGAATGCTTGGGACCTGCAGTTCTCCGCATAATGGATCTTCCGTACTTTGGATTTTCATACTTTAAGGGTAAGGCCAGACGAGGAGATTCGGGGAGATTTTGTCGCCTGGCGACTTATCGCCACGTCTTTTGCGCGACTATCTCCCCAAACTGCCTCAGCGTCGTTTCCCCATAGGCTACAGCGCAAAATCGCCTGCGCTAATGCACAATCAGTTATACGTTTTCAATAGTCGCCCAAAGTTGCGACAAAATCTCCCCGAATATCCTCGTCTGGCCTTACCCTAAATCTACTAGAAAATCATTAATTAAATCCAAGCCCAATAGGTTTTTCCTCCAATAAGGATTAATTATATCTTAGTTGGGATCAAGTACCAGGTACTGTTTTATTATTACAGAGAAAAATTAAATAGGTTTAAACATTTTGGATAAAATGGAGTGTGTGGGAGACAGCCTTTCTGTAATTCGGAGATTTCTAGATAACGGGTACAACTACTTTAGCAAGAATTGCACAACTTCACAGATCTTACTGCAACACAATGAACTAGTATCAAGGGTCAGGTCATGAAAGTACACATGATATTGCATGATCTCTTTTTTTATAACTCTACCTTCTGATTAATATCTCCTTTTCCATACCTGTTTGATTTTCCAGCTTCATTTGTAATTTGGATTGTCCAGCTTCCATTTTAGAAGAGCACACATCTGGCCACGATATCGGTTGGGAAGGTTTAATTTTTCCGCCGACCAACCCGCCCCGAGCCCATTGCTCCTCGCTGTAATCTGATCGTTCTTCCCTAAGGCCAAATGTACGGATTACTCCTATATAGCTCTGCCGTTTGTGAGCATATCGGTGAAAGATCCGCTCGTTTGCACTGTCGCCAGACGAGCAGATCTCTATGTTTGGCCAGTTCAAGCCACGGCAGAATCCTGCCAGTGCTTCAGCTTTCCTCTAGTCTCCTGGCACCATAACAGACCGAATGGAGTCTGAAACAATTAGAAATAAAAGCTTGGGCAATGCTGAACTAAGATCTCTAAGTACTCCTGGGTATATTCTATTATGCTCTGGAGACTTGTTCTTGTTTATATTTAATAGTTTCACTTAAGACAAATGTTGCTGAATTAATTACCTGGAAGGCTCTACCTTGTGGCTGCACAAACAATATTACAAATGAAAGCACTGCGTATCTTGTCGGCGCTATATAAATAAATGATGATGATGAAATTCAGCTCTTAGGGTCTGGCCACACAAGCAGATTCGGGGAGATTAGTCACCCCAGCGACAAATCTCCTCTTCTTCGGAGCGACAATCTCCCCTAACTGCCTTCCCCCTGCCCTCCGCTGGCTAAAATTAAAATCGCATGGGGGAAGGCTCATGCGGCGCTTTGTTTTCCAAAGTCGCCTGAAGTGTCCTCGTGAGGCAACGAAGTACCTGCCATGTTAACTGGGAAGTTTTATACCTTTCCTCAAAGAAATGTTTGTATAAAAGGTTTTCCCGTTTCTTCCCTTTATCATCAGTCTCCTTGCCAAATACTTTCAGAGCTGGTTTGTAATTTCTGATGGCTGATTTATGCTCATTTAGCCGTATTTTAACAGGTCTACTTGAGCCACGTGGGCATTTTACGCAATAAATAACACCATCCGAGTTACAGGTATAGAAACACTTAACATAATATTTTGTGCCTTTTTGTGAATGAACAACATAATCACCTTTGATAATGCCCGAGCAGTGGCCGCAGTTGAGGCAAGGAAAACAACAATTTTTGATCCTCCTTTTGGATTAAGGACTGATGTTTAACCTTGAATCATTGTGAAACTGATCATTAATTTACATAATTGAAGAGGTTGATACTGGAATGTAACATATATAAGTTTGGTGATGGGTGGTTTAGAGCACCTGACAAAGGGATATGCCCCCAAAATGTTGTACGTGTTGGATTGAGATTAATGGACAAGGAAAGTCTAAAATAGAATAAGGCTAGAAATGCTGTATTTTGTATACTAAACATAAGCATGAACTTACTGCACCACAAAGCCTAATCAAACAAATGATTTATGCTTTCACAGGGGGCTGTCATCTTGCAGCTTTGTTAACATCTTTGTCTGACCCTGCACATGCTCAGTGTGGTCTGGGCTGCTTAGGGATCGTCATAAACAAAGCGGCTTGAGTTCTGCATGGCTGGGAAGTAAGGCGGGGGCTCCCCCTGCTGTTCATAAGTATGATTGTTTCTCTGCTCAGCAGTTAGGGACCGTCTGACAATTCCTATCCACAGCAGTAAATGAAGGGAGAATTTCACTGCATACAGTCAGGTTTCTTATAAAAACGGTACACATTTTTTAATTAAAGTATATTGGAGATAGGTTTCTTTTTCATTAAAGAAAGTAAAAATGGGATTTTATTTTTTTGCCTTTCCTTGTCCTTTAAACATGGGAGAAATCCCTTAAGCGGCTACGTGTGCTGGAGTTACTTATGTTCATTGATTTGTTGGGGGGCCGTCCTATACCCCAAGCACTGTACGTGGATAATTGAGAGGTCAGGTGTGCGGGGGCATTTTCTGCCTAAAGTGTAAAATGAATGGGTCACTTGTAAAACCAGTTCACCAAAGACTACAATACAACGTTTTCAGTAATAACTTTAATACAGTCCAAACCTTAATACAATAAATTTGCCGTTCTTCACACAATAATATATATTTATATATAAAAAGCATGAGGTAGACTGACTAGTGAAGCTGATTCACCATGTTTTTGGTTAATAAAGTACATTCATAAAGCAGCATATTTGACTCTCGTGGGAATCAAAAAGCAAATCCATACACTTGAGCAAAATGAAGATGGCGCTGAGCTCTAACAAACCGTGTGCGTGTTAGACATTGGGAGAATAAAAAGTTAGCGTTGGCACAAACTATACTACATTCATTGCTTTCCTTGGTCACAAGGGGACCACACTACAAACAGCAGCTTATTTGTGGGTGATCTGACATTTTCTGCTTTGCTGGAATCCGTTCCTCCTGGGGTAAGAATGTCTCTCCACGTCTGTATCAAAGTATTTAGTGCAAATGGACAACCTTCAGCAGGTCTAAGATAAAGCACATTACACCGCAGGAACCTTTGGCAGTAGGGACACTAACAAAGTGAAATTTACATACACAATACAGTTAACATTGGGAACAATACTGAAACACATAGGGCAGAATTTAATCCTGCAGACTCTAGTTTGGCGTGTCGGGGGTAGAGCTGGGATAAAAAAAAATCTTTTGGGCCCCAGCTGCTCAGATGCTGAGTAATATGTTTTGTAGGGATGCATCGAACCCCCGAATCCTTCACGAAAGATTCAGCCGAATACCGAACCGAATCCTAATTTGTATATGCAAATTAGGGGTGGGATGAGTTTTGAAAAAAAAAAATTCACATGGCAGAATCCCTTTGTTTTGCGTGTAGAACATGAGTACTAATAGTTGGAGGCCACTAATCAGTCTAGAACCATTACATCTAGGCATACACCCAGTCCCTATTCGACCGAACCCCAACTTTTTAAAGGAAGGAGTTGGCCAAAGCCCAAACTGAATCCAAAGCCTAATTTGCAGATGCACATTATCAAACCAAACGGAGGTTATAAAGTTGTCTCCTGGAAAAAACATTTGATCCCTTTAATAATGTGACCTTATGTCACATATATTTTTATGGTTCACATCTGGATAAGTCAGGCTCTTGATTTCGGCCACATCCTGCCTAAAAAAGGCTTGGATTCAGTCGAATTCTGAACCAAATCCAGGATTTGATGCACTGCTAATTAAGTCTAACCGGTCATACCCAAATCTGTGTATTGCACAACAACCAATGTTGTTATACTTCAGCAACAGCCTGATCTCTATAGGTTAGGCCAGGGGTCCCCAACCTTTTTTACCTGTGAGCCACATTCAAATGTAAAAAGAGTTGGGGAGCAACACAAGCATGAAAAAGTCCCTTGGGGTGCCAAATAAGGGTTGTGATTGGCTATTTGGTAACCCCTATGTGGACTGGCAGCCTACAGGATGCTCTACTTGGCACTATACTTAGTTTTCATGCAATTAAAACTTGCCTCCAAGCCTGGAATTCAAAAGCACCTGCTTTGAGGCCACTGAGAGCAACATCCAAGGGTTGGAGAGCAACATGTTGCTCACGAGCTACAGGTTGGGGATCACTGGGTTAGGCAAATAACTGGAGCTCTTTAGCAGTTCTTGTATACACCCCAGAGTCATAAGCAGCATCAAATCATGGACATGTACTACTGCCACCAGACAGATAGGATTGGAACAAGATCAATTCCATTACCAGATGGGGCCCAAGTTTATCCCAGTCTAAGCCAGTCAAAGCTATTTCATTTGAAGAAAGATTTAAAAGAAAATGAAAACAATTGCTCTAAAATAGTTAATTTAAAATGTGCTACACAAGTCACTGTATATTACACGTAGGCAAAGAGTCTGTTTTCTAATATATTAAATATTTTGTTTTATATCTGTAAACACTTTTAATACGTTAACATTATTACTTCTACACGGGAGGAACCAAACTGGAACCGAGAGAAAAAGGGGAAAGGTTGGGACCTGCATATCAGTACGACAGGCTGTGCATTTCTATTGGTTCCTCTTATAATTCACAATCTAAATCTGGGTCAACTCCTCCCACAAGGGCAATTGGGCAACAAACTAGCAAACGGAAATGCGATTTTGTTTTTCCATTAGAAAGCCCCTAATATGATGCACAAAAAGTTATTCACAGATTTATAAATTGTAAGCAAAGCATTGAATTTTCTTGGTCTCATTTGTTCCTCCTGCAGCTCCCCAGCCCACTCTGAACTAAAACTACTATTACCCCACCCAAAATGCTAGGTGTTGTATCACAACAATAGCTGAGGGCTTCCAAGCTGAAATACTTAACCAGGATACACAGTCAAAAGCTCTGATAATGATGCCCTGTTTTTGGGATATGCTACATTTAAATGTTGTACCATTACCACCAGTAGTAGTTCTTTCTATAAAATAATGTACATACCTTAGCTCGTTGTGTTGTGAAGAAAAAGCTGGTGAGTGGTGGTGACAAAGCCATCTGGCAACTGGGACAATTTAGGAATAATGTATTGGAAAGAAACCTCAGCACCCATGTTTTGATTAGCTGGAAAAGCTCTACAATATATCCATTTGGGGAACAAACAAAATGACACAAAAGGCAATTCTCCCACCTGTTTTGGGAAAGGTGATCCCTAAATATCTATCTGCTCCCATGTGTGGGAGAATCGCTCTTCTGGAAGGCAATGTGGCTGGGGGATAGTTTATTCTTCTCCATAAGTGGCCCACACGGAAAACCATTGGTGAAATGAATATGAGAAACACTGGTCCAGTTTTTTGGAGCAAATGTAGGTGTAACAAAAAGTCATGGAGAAGAAGAGATGCCATTGATATTAGTGAGTATTGCATGGAGCAGAGGAAGGTGACTGCCCACAGAAAATGACTAATGCCAACACTGTGAAGAAAGAGGCCCCAATGTTGCCTGGCTATCCAAAAGGCGTAATTGTGAAGCCCTGAGAAGCGACGCAACAGAGTGTCTGCAACCTACAAGGGCATTTTTGGTGAGAATTCCTTACGAGGGGGGCTCATCCAAGCCAGCTGAGGTAACAAAGGGACACACTTTCCCAGTTCAAGAGTGATCCCGATAAGTAACTGAATTTTGGCTCCACAAGTTATGTGCGGGCGGAATGAAACAGTTTGTAGCATTAGAACACCGCTACGCAGATTTATTTGCACCTGTTCCGTGGTGACGGCTAGAATCCATATCACCGCTTCCACAGCGGTCTATTCCCAAACTCAGATGTGGCGTCCTGTCAGGAAATACAGCGGTTTGTCGTCACTGCTGTTGGCAGTCTGAAATTCATCCCGTAGGCGAAACTGCCATTCATCCTCCAGCTCTAAGCGCACAATGGTCTGACGGAGGGAACTTCTGTCTTGGCAGATTACACAAAGTGTTGCACCTTTAGATAGAAAAGAAGCGCCATAAGCTGTAGGAGAACATTCACTCCACTATTTATCTTCAGTCCTCCGAAAATATCATTATTATTGGCTCAAATATTCAAACGGCAATATTTATTTTTACTTTTCTTGAAGTAACATGAAAACAGTGGATTAAGGATAAATGGGGCCTAAACTAAATGCCTTTCAGACAATATGTGGCCAATAAATGTGGGCTCCATGTATCTGCGATGTCCTAATCTGGTGCCTAGTTTGTATACCCAATACCCTTTACCCAATAGGCTGATTTTCTGCTGGGAATGGCATCATGCATGTGCCAGTAAGGGGACAACTCATTCCTGAGGGCTCAAGTAAGAAGCTTTCATTGGCCAATTTATGGGCACCTCAAGCCACACACCCTACTGTGTCTGACACTGTGTAGAATACAAGGCTTTAGGCTAAAGTGTGAGCTCCGTGGTGAACTAAATACACAATGAATCAGCAACTGCTAATAACGAGTATAATGTTATGTTTAGTATCAATGTCTCCCTGTGAATGTGTAATATCCAAAAGGAACTAACACCAGCATTCCACTGGCAGCAAAAACCTATTGACGAGCATAAATGTAAGAACTGGGCGGATACCTTTAAGGAATTTGTATTTTTTCAGCATCCCTGCACAGACAAAGGAGTCGCACAAGTAGAGCAGCAATCCACTAAATGCCACTCCCTCGCAGCTGACATTCACCGAGTGCGGCCTGGAACTCACGTAGCACAGAGTCACCTGCAAAAAAGCAAAAACATACACAATTGTACTATAGTAATAGCGGCAAATTCCATTACCTTTACACTGGAGCATAGACTTGGCATCCTTTTACTTTGCCTTGGAGCAGGAATAGCAAAGTGCTTGTTTATAGAAAGGCAGCAGCATGCATTGCCCAATAAACTCAATAAATCTGCAGAATAACCTCCTTCCCAATGCCTCGTGCTAACAGCCGCAGGCAAACATACAAAAAACTCTATCTTCCAGACTTAATTGCTTAAATATTTGTCATTGTTTCAAGACCATCTGGTCTCTTTCTCTAGTACCAAACAGTCTTGAAGATTTGAAACCATAAGAGCAAACAGATAAGTAATAAAACGCAACAATAACAATAAAATTATAGGCTCACAGAGCTGTCGTTTTTTTTGGCTGCAAGGTCAGTGACCCCCATATGAAAGCTGAAAAGAAGCAGAATAATTTAAAAACTATAAAAAATAAATAATGAAGATCAATTGAAAAGTTGCTAGGAATAGGACATTCTTTAACATTCTAAGAAAGTTAACTTGCAGATGAAACAAGAACCTTTAAGATAGACTTATTAAAAGGGATATAAGCAAAGGGATGTAACAGACCAAGGGATGGTTTAAGTTTACTGTTAATTTCTGAAATTCCAAAGGCACGAAGTACAGTCTACAGCTAGAACTAATCATATCCAAGAGCCCCCTCCATTTAAATTCTAATGACATGCCATTACCTCAGGTCCTAAATTCAGATAACAGTCCACAGCAAGTAAGGGGTTGCTTAAGTTGTTAAGAGCTTTTGGGAAAAGTCGGTGAGAATTGTGCTGGAGAAACTTTTCCAGTAGGAACTGGGCAGGAGCAGCGAGAAGGGTCTGTTCACTGTCTGGGGCGCACACATACTGCATTGGGGAGATGGGAGCCACGCTTTCTGTTATCTGCAAAGAATCATAATCAGCCAATCAATAACTATTCATATTAACATTGATAAGTTTAGGTCTCCCTTGGCAAATCTGGGCCAGGAAACCCTCCCAAAACAGCAAGCCGCCCAATACCCACTTGCGGAATCACTTAGCTGAGTTAGAAAGCAGGACACACAAGCAGTAGGGAAATAAGACCAGGGAAGACTACATAGGGGACAATTCTAAAGCTCTGATACACAGAACAGCCCACTTCCATAGCAGATTCAATATGACCCGCCAGAATCATTGCAGCCCTGCCCCTTATCATCCGGAGGCAGCGGTTTCCTTGGACTGATCCCAATTAATGCCATTACTGCCTACCAGAAATTCTGCTACCATAACTGCACGTAAATAAAGCATGAATAGATAAAGCAGCAGAGAAGAACAGTTTTCTGCTTTGTATTAGAACATTTTCCTGGATGTCTGCCCAGGCATCGCCCATTCACCCAGTCAAAATCAATTACGAAGGAAGGTTTTGACCCAATAAACAATGATTTTGGACACTATTTCGGACTATAAATATATGAGACAGCAAGAGGCCTGACTGATACTTTGCACTTCAAGTTGACTTCAAGCAATCCTTATATTTACATGATACTCATTTCCAGTCACCCTTCTGTTGACACTAAGGGGCCCATTTACTTAGCTCGAGTGAAGGAATAGAGGAAAAAAACTTTGAATTTCGAATGGTTTTTTTGGCTACTTCGACCATCGAATGAGCTACTTCGACCTTCGAACTAAAAATTGTTCGACTGTCTCTTTAAGAAAAACTTCAACCCCCTAGTTCGCCGCCTAAAACCTACCGAAGTCAATGTTAGCCTATGGGGAAGGTCCCCCATTGGTCGAAGAAAAATCATTCGATCAATGAATTAAAATCCTTCGAATCTAACTATTTGCGCTAAATCCTTCGACTTCGATATTCAAAGTCGAAGGATTTAACTTCGATGGTCGAATATTGAGGGTTAATTAACCCTCGATATTAGACCCTATGTAAATCTGCCCCTAAGGATATTTGTGCAAAATGTTCCACGCATCAAACCCTTTTCCCACAAATATAATAACAACTTGACCAAACTAACCATTATTTTTGGCTTGATGATGAAGTCCTTGTGCCCTCCAACCTGTATGTGTTTCTTCATGAGGCTGAAGTTGTTGAACCGACACATCAGGAGACCCCCACTGTTTACTCTCAAATTAAAGTCAACGTCCTCACAAAAATACCTGGTAAATATATGTTGAACAGAAAAGTTACACACAGGGTAAAAACCAAACATCCGGCATTTAAGAAACAGATAAATAAATACCAGACTATACCAGCTTAAAACCCACTTACCTGTTCAGATCATACTGGACATTCTGCGTCAGGTCTACATTGAGAAGGATAAAATCATGAACGTGGCACCTAGAGAATGGGCGCTTTGGCAAAGTTGAATTCAGCTTGCTGTTCCACTTCTGTACCCCCAGCATGGCATAATTGGTGATCTTTGGTGTCCCCTCCATGTGTTGCATGACATATTTCAGGGACACATTCCTAACCAAGCTCTCGGTTTCCAAAGGTGGGCTGCAAAATACGAAACAGCAACAAAGCATAACAATAATTTTATTCACTTAATTTTTCAGCACTGTCCATAGACTTCTTGTATTGTGATAATATAATATTAATGAATGGCAGTTGCCATATTGACTGATGGATTTGCATTTTACCTTTTTAATAAATAAATCAGGGTTTCCATTTTGTTTCATATTCAGACAATTATAACAAAAAAATATGACCGTGGCCAATTCCTATTAGCAGAATATACTGGAGCCTTATTAATGGAGATATAGAGTGCAATGGTCAAATTGTAAACTCTTCTACAATTTGTTATTCTGACAACCAATGAAATGCAGACAATGCACACAAAGTCCATCATCATACGATGAAAAGTCCCAAAGTGCCTTTTGCTCACCTCATCTGCTCAGGAACCTTACTATGCAGATTCCACAGAACACAGGAGTCATCCATTATAGCAATAAAGGGCCACACACACTGGCGCTTGACTCCCAGCTCCTCCAGGCGGTTACGCTCCAGCTCCAAGTTATGGTAGGACAATTCTTTAATCAGGAATCTTGAGGCACCTGAAGGAGAGAAAAGTATTTTGACTGTGAACAGACTAAAGCATTTGTCCTCACACTCCACTATCCATGTCTCTGCATCTCAAGGACAAGCCCCTACCACTTAATAATGAATTAAATAACTACTTGAATCAATCTATCTGTCTGAAAAATGTATCGGGTTCAATGGGGCTGAACATTCTGATCTGCAATCATTCTGTTCTTTACGTGGATGGGCAGTTCATCATGTCAGTGTTAATGATACAACTGCTCATCTACAGAACAATCAAATCTCATGGTGTAGGCCAGTTCTGCACGGCTAAAAGCCCATGGCTCTAGTACCCATTCGTTGAATGCTCCTAAATCTGGCGGAACACAGCAGCTACAGGATGGCTACTCCTACATCCACTTATGGACTTCAACTGTCTCTTCAAGGTCTGTTGCCAGCTAATCGAACAAATGTATAAGAACCTGCCAGAACTTTTCATAGAAGAAATGAAAAAAACATTTTCCACTGTACTTCTCATTGGAAAGTAAATACACAGTTGCAAATATCCCAAACTAAGCCAACACAACCAGAATAATCATATATGGTAAGCTACAACCTAAGTCATAGTTCCATATTAATATAATAAATATTACTGTGACCCTGACCTGCTCCAGCATTGTTAAACATCCCAGGCAGCACCAGCATGATGTGGTTGGACCAATATTTCCGGTATAGCGGCATTTCATATTCTTTGACGACCATGATGTGCAGATGGCCGATTCCTTCCATGGCATGGTATAGATTTAGCAGTCCATGTTCATGGCGGCCACTAGAAGGTGTAAAAATCGGGCTCTTCACCATGTTTGGGTTTTGCTTAAGGAAGAAAAAAAAAGAACATTTAAGATGAATATGTTGAGAGGAGGTTGCATTATCCGATGCTAATCAAATGTTGAATTGGCCATTTGTAATGTAAGCAGGGAGTCACAGGTTTTAATTTGGGTCTAACAATCAAGAATGCAACACAAATATCATCAGTTACATTGATGATGGCCACCCTGTCTAATGCTGTGGAATTATTTGGGGGGGGGTAAATCTTCCTCTGAGTTAAGGTCAGAACTTAGGAACTATGGTGTGAATAGACAAACCCACAGATAATATCGAGAACTGTTTTAAATTGATGTTATTCTATCTATACAACTACTCCTTTACTCAGTGGTTCCTAACAGTCTGATGCTTACGTCCTTGCGAATATTAAATGGCATAGTACCCATTGCACGACACATCTAACCACAGAAAGGGTAATACACACAGATCCAAGATAACTTGCCCATAGCCAGTGCTAGACTTGGTCTCCTATGGTCCACTCTCACAAGAATTAGTGTCAATTGCTTGTATGTAGGTTCTCCACGAAAATTAACTGGTGAGCTGGTGGGAATTCTCCTAGCCTGGGGGTCCACTAGAAGTTCCTCCAACCCACACCAATACAACAATCAATAGGGTCATAATCACAAAGAGAGTAGCATAATAAAGGTAAGTAAAACCTACTTTATCAGTCACCAAGGGAAGGCGCATGCTCTCCAGGTGATTTCCTTGTTTGCTGAAGACAAAATGGTGTTCTTTAGATTTAGGGATGATAAAGTGAAGCTGGACCTCTTCTCCCAGCATTGATGATGAGAAAGTGAAGGCGTGCAAAGTGGATTCTGGCATCTAAATGGTGGAAATTTGTGAAAGAAAAGGCAGCATTAATACACAGCCCTCCTCTCTGCCTGTAGCATGTACAGTAGAAAGATAGAAGTTGTAATGTAACTGATTAGTGATTCTTTATGGATCCAACAATTGTCCTATCAAGGATACTTAATGCACTAAATATACATTGCAGTCTTCTAGTGTATCTGTACATGGCAGATTCACTTCTTGTATGAGAACATTGGACAAGAGCCCCCTGCTTGGTGCAGTCAGAAACACTAAAATCCTATAAGAAGCCCCTAAAACTTCCTTACCTGTGACATAGAACTGACGTCCATATACTGATGGCACTGCTCACAGTGGTGGAATGTATTGTAAGCTGCATATTTGGTCAACATCATGGAAACCGTCTCCCGTTTGCTTGGTTCCTCAGTCTTGACTTCCACTTGGGAATCTGTACAGGGAGAACAATGCTTTCCTATTAAAGCTCAATATATTTGTATTCAAGTATGATACGGAGTATACAGGATGGTATGTGAACAATTTAGACCCACTTATTTCTACTGTCTCTGAGTAATCCTATATCTGCAAAAGGTCAAGGTACCTGGTTTCCCATGTGAGTTGCGCTCAGTATACAGTGGGCTGATGTGTCGATACTTTGGATCATGCACGTTCACGTCAAACTGAATTTTGCTAAAGACTTCAATGTCGGGCCATTGGCTAAAGTCAGGTGGTGAGACTTCATCTATCTCACTCTCCTCAACTGCAACATAAAAACAAAGAGCTTTGATTTAGAGAGTTTTGCCAAGAAAAACAGCATTCTGAAGACTTAAAAGGCATCAGGCCTGGACTGGCAATCTGTGAGTTAATGCCAGATGGGCAGCTGTAAAATGCCATAGACAGTCACTGTGGAGTGGACTAGTAGGGGACTGGTTGAGCCTCTTTGTACTTGAAATACCAGGGCCTATTTTGACTCACAGTCAAGACATGAAAGACTGTACTGCCTGCAGACATTAACCAATATTATTATATTTAAGACACTAGCTAAGAAGGAAGGCAGCATGGCTGCTATTTGGGCAGAAGTCCAGGATGCAGCTGTAGCATCATACATACACGAGGTAATAAAACACAAATCATTACTTGAGCGCAGGCTATATTTAGAATTCCATTACAAGGCTTTCCTCGAGCCCTTTATCAGCAGGTAAATGGATCATGGTTTTTGCCTGTCATCTTGCTCTCCTAATTAGTCTTGAAGCTGAATGGTAATAAACTGTTAATGGTATTAAACTGTAAAATGAGCCCCTCGCCCAATGTTTTTCAACATAATATAAAGAGTTCATTATGCAGAAGGTTTATCATTTTAAACAGTTTTTCCACGTCCAGAAAATTAGAATAAAGGATAACATTAGAATGTCCTTTTTGCGCACAGTTTAGTAGAAAACAATAATCAGACACAGCACAAACAGAACATAGATATACTGCACCTTTATGAGAACATTTGGTTGGCACAGAATCTTACCTGCATTTATTTCCTGCTCGTCATACACATCCACCTCGAGAAGTCGAATAAGCATGCGGTAAAGGATTCTGAGGAACTGTAAGTAGGCACCAGTTTTTCCCACCTGCACAGTAAAGAAAGCACCATTAGTACAGAAATACACACACACACACAAACACAGTTTGCCTGTGGATCTCTAAATTTCCTTTTGTCTTGTATGAATGAGGGAGCTTTTCGAAACGTGAAAAATGAGTAATTATACCCCTCTCTACCATATTTTAGAATGAAATCCCAATACAAACCCTAGGATAAAGAAAGGTGAAAAAGAAACAAGCATGCAGCGTTCAAAAAAAACTATTGAGACCTCCTTGTTAGTGTGATGAAAAATTTTAAAGGGATTCTGTCACAGGAAAACATGTTTGTTTTTTGTTTTTAAATGCATCAGTTAATAGTGCTACTCAAGCAGTCTGCACTGAAATCTGTTTTTCAAAAGAACAAACAGATTTTTTTTATATTTAATTTTGAGATTTGACGTGGGACAAGACGTGTTGTTAGTTTCACAGGTGCCCTCAGTCATGTGACTTGCGCTCTAATAAACTTCAGGCACTCTTTAATGCTGTGCTGCAAACTGGAGCCATAGGTTCTACAGATGCTACAGATTTACAGGCTTGTGTGTTCAGCTCCACCAAGGAAAATGCCTATATTTATGGGAGAGACCAATCATGTGCTGTCAGATCTGTGGTTAGAATAGCAGGACAGAAAGAGGGCAGGTAGGCGGCCAGTCACATACAGTTCACATCCTAAAAACTCCAATCTAACTATCCAAAAGGCTGCCATACATGTTTAGTTATTGTTATCAGATAAAGCAGGTTTGTACAAATATCAGTGTGTGTCAATTTTATGAATCAATTGCTTCTGTAATCTGACAGATTTAAACATTTCGATTGCATCGTCTGGTACAGAGGTCCCCAACCTTTTTTACTCGTGAGCCACATTTAAATGTAAAAAAGAGTTGGAGAGCAACACAAACATGAAAAAGTCCATGGGGATGCCAAATAAGGGCTGTGATTGGCTATTTGGTCGCCCCTAGGTGTACTGGCAGCCTAAAGGAGGGTCCGTTTGGCAGTACACCTGGTTTTTATGCAACCAAAACTTGCCTCCAAGCCAGAAATTCCAAAATAAGCACCTGCTTTGAGGCCACTGGGAGCAACATCCAAGGGGTTGGAGAGCAACATGTTGCTCGCGAGCTACTGGTTGGGGACCACTGGTCTGGTACATACAACATTAGCAGAACCTGCATGGCAATCTTGCAATAACAGTAGCATAATCTTTCCAGACCCTTACTGAAAATCTAAATGTGGTGTTTGCATGCATGGACCCCTTTTTGTCTACAACTGGTCATATACAGAATTATAATTCAACCACTTGCTGAACACTCACTCTTCCAACTATTCACTGTGTATGCAACTATATCTGTAGGTGTATGACAACCTTAAGCTGTGACCTGGTTATCAGTCTCAAATCTGGTATGTCAGTGTTTTTGTTCTATGGCAGGATGTAAGAAAGTACCAGGTATAAGGAGGAAATGAGAACAATAGTACTTTGTCTTGTGACTACATGTGAGGACTTAAATCCACAGACGCCTGCAGTTGGGCCATCTACTGAATAAATGGGTTGCAGATCTTTAGTCAACAACGAGAGGTGGAGTGTTAAATCACGGACCACTTTAGGTTCCATGTCACACAACTCTAAAATAATTAATAAACACCATGAAGAGTCTGATAGCTCTGTAAATGTGCAACGCGAAAATAGTAATTTCAGCAACACTGGCACAAAATAAAAATATAGGGGTATATTTATCAAAGAGTGAAGTTAATAGTGAAGTTCCGCCACTAGAGTGAAATTCCGCCACTCTCCATTCATTTCTATGGGATTTTTATAGGCGTATTTATCAAAGGGTGAACTTTCACTTTCACCCATTGATAATTACGCCTTCCAAAATCCCATAGAAATGAATTGAGAGCTGCGGAATTTCACTCTAGTGGCGGAACTTCACTCTTTGATAAATTTACCCCAAAGTGTTTTTGTGTGTGTGTGTATTAACCGATATTCACAAACAATACTTAATGAATATGTTTCTTGGAATGGTTAAAAAGAAAAGGCATATGGGCAGATTTTTTTGATGCATGGCCATTCATCTAGCAAAACCTTGAATGATAATAACCTGTGGCGGTCCAGTTAAAAGCAGACGTCGCGGATGGGTAGTCCTTATTCCATTAGGCTCATTGGCGTTAGTAGAATCCGCATGGTGCGGCTTTGCTGTTGTCCATTGCCTGTAGTACAAAGACTGGTCTTCAGAACTCAAATCGTTAGAAAATGAAGGCCTTAAAGTTCTCAGCCAAGAAACATCTGCATGAGGCAAAAGAGAAATTGTAGTAGGTGCCTGGCCACTTTTTTGTGTGTCAAGAAGGTTATAGGTGGCCTTGGAGAGGATGACAATACGAGGCAGGGCTAGATGCAAAGTTTCTCTTCCTGACTGGTCATCCCATTTAAACGTCTGTGATGATGGCGGGGATAGTTTAGTAGTGCTACTAGCCATTTGGCTTCCCAGTGAGTCACACTCTGGTTTGCCAAGATCACTGGCAGTGGAATTTGGATATGTTCCTTCATCCACTGTGCTGTTTGCCACATTCTGGAAGTTGAAGGCCAGCGGTTGCCTCTGAGTTTCATCTGCAGCACTTGATGAGCTGACCCCATTCTCAGCAATGGAACCTGGAACAGAGAAAAGCTTTCATGTTAGCTCATTCTTCAGAGAACAAAACACTGCAAATAACTGTTATAATGCTAGTTACATGGCAAGAAGATCATAAAAGTTCACAACGGAAATGCTAACATGTGCACATTGGTACTTGAGGCAAAATTGATTGGGTTTTGTATATTTTGTCTATGGCAAAAAAGGCTTTTAATGATAATTTTGTCATTTGGACAAATCCAAAAAGGATCAGTTTCCCAAGCACTTCTCAATTAGCAGCAGAGAAACAAACCTGAAGTTCCAGTCACGGCACTGCTGTTACTCTGGGGTCGATCCAGATCGATATAGAGCTCATCAGAGTCATTCCCGCTGGTATTGCCCTTGTCTACGTCCTTTTCACTGAGGTCCAGGACAGTCATGGGTTCTCTTACAACCTCTCTAGAGACGTAGCAGCAAGCCAAACCTACTTCTTGTTCTAAGGCTGTCCGAGTTAAAAAGCTTGAATCAATAAGCCTAAGGTCACAGTATTTCAAAGATCTAAATGGAAACAAAAAGAGTGTTGGTCAGTCTTGGCATCACCGTAATATCCAATACATTAATTAAACAGTTTTCTGCACACTGAGTTCGCACCTTGGGAATGTTTCTCCAAAAGGATCTTTGCCAGCAAGAATTACAATGCAAGGGAGTCCTTCAAGGTCCAAAAAGGTTCTTGGAATCCAGTCTTCATGATCATATCCTCTCCAAAACTTAAAGTCAATACAGAAATGTAAATATACAAGAATGTGCTGAGATCACAAACTCGTTTAAATGTATAAAACAAACCACTCAAAATATAGAGGGACTGGGAGGGCAAGTAATTTGCAGTGATGTGCATGGTTTAAACTTTAGGCTGGAGAAATCTTGCTCTTTTTTTTTCACTCACCTTTAATCGGGTCACAAAGTGCTTGGAAACAATGAGCTCTGAAGCAGGATTACCAAGGATGACTTCAAAGCGATACTGCAAGCCAAGCTTGTCTCTCACTTCCTGAAGCCTTTCCTTTGCCAGCATGGCCAGTTGCACTGAAGGAACTCGGATTATGAGCATGTGTCCTCTCCCACTCTTGTCCTTTGCTGGAGAGCTGAGGAGGTCGTCCATGATATTTAGTGTTTCTGGTGTGATATGGTCTCTCAGTGATGCCATGGTTGTAAGGCCCATCAGTGCTTCAGAATACTGCTGAATAAGGAGGTAGCATCGTATCACCATGCTGTGAAGCCTTGGGTACCTGAAATTACATACATAAAATAAAGTAAAAGTCAATTAAAGAATCCTTCAACTAGTAACATTATCTAATTTATGTGATATCTACAATTCTATCATGAACACACAATTTTGCTTTTATATGGCTTCCTTGAAAATGGCAAGTTGAAAGCAATGAACCTGATAATGTATAATAACAGACTTGAGAAACAGCCTAACATTTCTCCAGGAACCAGTACAAATAAGAATGAATAAAATAAAAAAATCAGGACATCGGCCATACAGCGTGAGGGCAGCTTGGCCAGCTTCACCCTAATTTACCAACCAAAGCTACAGAAGGATCACATTATGGTCTGCAGAAACTGCTGCTATGAAATCACAGGTTGTCTACCTGAACAGATAACCTGATCTGCCAATGGTGGTGGGTATTTTCCTATTTTCCAGTTCGTTTGAGTCAGTTTCTACACAGGCTCCTGTACCACTGGCCCAAAGGCTTGTGCTCTAAACTATTGAACGATCCCTTATAAGCTGGTATGGCAAAATGAGAGCAATGAATATCATGACCAGACATCCAACCAAAACCTTGTTCCATTCTTACCTTTCCAAGAGGGTGTTGACCATCTTTTCAAATGTCTCATCACATCGCAGAAGAGGACTGGTAATCCCCCACTGTAGAGATTTGCTGTACTCATTTATGCCAAAGTAAAGCTTTTGTTCACTGGCTACTTCCTCCTACAGCAAAAATCAGGGCAGAAATAAAATGAAATACTTCATCATTTGTCATTCATAAGGAACAAATAAAATCTAGGCTTCTTAAGGTGGCCATAAATGGCCGACTGTGTACAGTATCTGACCAATCAACCTGCAGAAAGCCTGAATGATCAGAACAGCAGAAAATGTTCCATGGCTCCTGGTCACATCCACATCTACCAATGCACCATACACTATGGCACATCTGCAGATTATATTTAAACCGACCCAACCCCGAAACTGAACATTATCTATAGTTTGATCATATTGGATGGGATCAGCGGGCCACTATACTCTTACAATTACATATGATGTTATCAGTATGTGTAGTCAGCTTCAACAATAAATGCACTTGTTATCTAGAGGGATGAAAATATTAAGGTGGGGCACACAAGCAACATAAAACAATCAAGAGCATACAATATTTCTCTTGTGCTTTGCCTATTTTTACCTTAATCTTCCATAAAAAAAAACTAAAGAACTAGGGCAAGAAAATGACATAATTGTCTTACAGCAGGATCAGATTGAATCCAATGAACCTCATTACAAGGGCTGATTTTCGACTGTTGGGTTTGTAAGGCATACGGGAAAGAGCTGACTTGGAGCACAATGAGATTCTGGGATTCTTGCACTTCTCGACTATTGATGATGCGATCAGACAAGCCAACAGTGGGCTCTCCATGGGAAAGGGTTCCAGAAGTACAACTGAAATCGAGAAGACAGGAGAAGGTTTGATATTAGGATATCATAATATAAATGATAAGATTATGCATAATTTTTCCTCTTGTTAATTGCAGGTAACAATGCATATATTCCAGAAAAAGCACAACCATGGAAGGAAAGTTGTATTTCTGTATCCAGAAATGCTTTGGATCATTTGCTAACTCTGCCATAATGTGTATTCATTGCCACAAGCTTAACAGACAGATACCATGCCAGCAACACTCACAGGTCTTACTAATTCAAATTTAAGTTTTATTTTTAAATAATAATGATGTTTCGGTCGACCCACGGCCTTTCTCAAAGTGTCACATAAACTATGATCAATGCCTTAAATCTGTGCGTTTGGCAGGAAACAGCAGCATCATCAGTGACATATAGTCATCATCATAATAATGGAGAGACCACCCATTCAGCCTGTCATTGTGAATACAATAAATCCCCATATATTTTTCGTTTATTTTGCTGTCTCTGCACCCAGGCATATTTACCGCAGTTATCGAGAGTGCCGGTATCAGAGTGAAATATATATATATATATATATATATATATATATATATATATATATATATATCCAGCAAGTTACAATAACAAACAGGATTAGATAAGAGGACCCTACTCGCAAGAGCTTGCAATCTATAAATCAACGCTTACATTTATTTTTCAATAATTTGGTGCTGCGGATGATAGCAAGACTCTTGTTCCTGGATACTCACCTTGTTAAATCCACATGACAATTGTCATGTATAAGGACAAACAGAGTGTATGGGTTTTGTTTCACCCTCTTCATGAAGGCATCAAATTTGGCATGAACATCCCCATCAAGCCTGAGCACATATTTATCTGCTTTCTGATGCACTGATGTTGTTTCTTCTAGGCCCAGGTCTGATAGAACCCCTGGCAAAGGAAAGGCAAAAAAATTAGAAATGGAATGGTAAGTAAAGATGTGTAAGGATTCAACTTGGGGGGGGGGGTTTAGAAACTTTATACAGGACTGCTGTTTTAGATAAAATGGTTCACAAAGATGTTTTTGCAAAAAATTGCCGCTAGCCCTGTAGGTCAATAGCTCATCAAATTCAATAAAATGCAATGAATAGTCCCTGCTTATTTGGTGCCCTTCAGAACTGCTTGCTCTACATCAGAATATTGCATATAAGTATGTGTGCTACTCCCAGCAATAAATATAGACACTTTACCTGACAGTTTAATCCTCCAGATGGTCTGTTGTACCAAGACTTCTGAACGAGGGACCACAATCATAAAGTCAACTTTGCTGAATCTTCCCAAGTCAAGGCTCTGGCTTCCGCTGTCTGCTATTGCACACACTTGGGACAAAAGCTTTCGCGCTAACAATAGCTGAGACTGATATATGTGGAAGGCTTCAGAATCACAACCTTGAAGGCAAAGAGGTAATGGACTATTAAGGCGCTGGTCAGCCATGATACTAGGGATGCACACCGACTCCACTATTTTGGATTCGGCCGAACCCTCGAATCCTTTGCTAAAGATTCGTCTGAATACCGAACCGAATCCTAATTTGCATATGCAAATTAGGGGTGGGAAGGGGAAAACGATTTTTACCTCCTTGCAAATTAGGATCCGGATTCGGTTCGGCCGGGCTGAAGGATTCGGCCGAGTCCAAATCCTGCTGAAAAAGGCAGAATCCTGGCCGAATCCCGAACCGAAACCTGGATTCGGTGCATCCCTACATGATACAAAGAAATTGATAATACGCCTTCAAAAATGTACGTTTAGAAAACCTTTATATAATATTCATAATGCCAAAACATTCTGGATCAGTAATTATTTTACATGGTTCTCCACAACACAACTGGTAGAGAGGTTCATTTTAAGTAAGATAAATATTACTATTAAACCATAGTTTTGAATTTTGAATTGAACTGATAAACTATTCTCTGAATTCTTGCTCCCCTGTCCTTAGTTAGCATGTGCTGTTTCTCATGTGATGTCTTTAGTGAATCACGCTCTTTGTCTGGACAGCAGACTACAACTGGATTTTTTCTTTTTGGAAAATTGGAAATAGTAATATATCAAAATCACATGTAGCAGAGTCAAAAGGGGATATTTATGTAAAGGTTCTGCTGGTGTAAACATTTTATTTGCTGATAAGGAAGAACCTAGAATTCAGATCATTAGTAACCAATGAAAATATTGTCAGACAGTGCAGATGTTTTTAAGGGGCGGTTCACCTTTTTAAAAAATAATAATCATTTTCAAATAATACAGCGCAAGTAATGAAGTATTTACTGGCTTTCTATTTTTCTACCTTTTTTTTGAAAGTTTTAAAAATGAAAATGATTCCGTCTCAGGTTTCTCATTAGCAGTTCATTAAGTTACTGACTTTCCGACTGCTATAATTTCATATGTTTGTCGATCCATTTCTCAGCAGCGTCAGTATTTACGGAGCATGCTCCCTAAGCTCCCCAAAATTATACCTCCCCAAGCTTTGCTAAAGTCCTACGAAGAACAACTGTTTATAAGCTGAACGTTTACCAGCCACTACTGCCTTTTCCACCAAGGAAAAAGTAATATGTTTTATGTAGTTTGGCCTAGCATGTCAGGTGATAAAACATTCACAGAGGAACAGAAAAGGATGCAAATGGTTGAGATGTGTTACCTCTCCCTTGGGTGGGGGTCATGCTCGCCGCTTCCTGAGATGAGACACATTCTTTCACATCCCCGTTAAAAGGAACCACTACATGGTCTGCTCTTTTGTGTTGTATCTTCTCCAGTAACTTGTCTAAATCATCACCTTATGAGACAAAAATGTATATGTTGCCAGTCATATCACTATAAACTGCATATAGATAATGCCTAATTAAAATATACATAAAACAGCACTACGGCAAACTTTTAGGAACACAAAAACAATTCAATAAATATAATAAAAAGAGTAAATGGATAAGGCATGTTTGTTGTGGCCGAGTAAGACATTTTATTAGGCCAGGTCAGCAAATAAATGTATTTTTATCCAATCTAGCCTGGTGTAAGAGGCGGAACTTGCGTAATCCAGACACGGGGGTCACCAATTGGGCCCATTGTTATTACTACAATAACAATGGGCCCATTGGCAAGTTTGGGGCTTCCCATACCTCCGCATTTCCTGGACAAAAGCAGCCACTACGTAGAAAATAAGTAAGAATAATTTCCATATAACATCCCAAGCAGATAACACCATGAAAAGAAATGTAATGGCTGCAGCATAGCCATCATTGCACTTACCCAGAGAGGTGCTCTTGAAATGAGAAGCCAAGAAGCTGACTTTGCCAGTGATAAGTTCGTAGCTGATTTCCTTCAAAAACTCACTAGTGGTCAGCATGCTCTCCGCAAGAACTCGGGACTGGTACTTGCCTAGAACGGTTACAAATTCACGTAAGTAAGACTCATTGAACTAAAGCCATGTTAATAATATCCACCATGCAGATTGCTTTTAGGATTCGTAACACACATATACCCACTGTCCCAGACCTTTCTGCTAAAAGGCTGCAATCAATTTGTGAACATTGTTTTGCTGTGTTTCATCTAACTGTTTTGCTAAGTATACCCCGCTCCTATTCAGCATTATGAGGGTCCTACACTGATCAATAAAATAGACTGAACTGCACACCAAAGAAATAAAACAATTTTAAGGTAAATAAAATATCGTGTTTTATTGCTCTGCATTGGCAAAAGTTATGCGTTTCCTTTAGAAAGACTACTATAATTTATATAAATAGGCAGCAGTGTAGCCATGGGGGCAGCCATTCAAACTGAAAAAGGAGAAAAGGCACAGGTTACTTAGCAGATAACAGATAAGCCCTGTAATAGAATACAATGGTATTGTACAGAGCGCATCTGTTATCTGCTATGTAACCTGTACTTTATGTAAAGTATAGAAGTGTTTCTAAAGCAGACACGCTAATTGTGCAGGAGAAAAGTAGATTATATTTCATTTACTTTAAAACAGTTTTGGCATTATTGTTCCTTTAACACTGGCCAAAATATCTCTCTGATACCAGACCCTGCACTGTTCTGAAATATCAAGGTTTGGTAACAGTAAAGTATTCAGGTGGATATTACCCCACATATCCCTTTGGAACTCAGTTATTATCATGCTTGGTTGCCTAAGTAATATATAATGCATGTTGCAGTCTAAAGCACTTCAGATGGATTGGACCTTGGACCTTACTGTTTCTTTAACAGTAAGAAAACCTAGTCCATAAGTACAAAAATCCTGTTAGGTTATTTAGTAACAAGCCACTCGGCAGCATGAGCTGGTAAAACCATGTTCTTTACCTATAAAGGTCATACTGGCAAGATGTTAGCTTTATCATTAATGGGCTGATGTGAATGGCTCAGCTGATGTGAACGGTTCAGATCTCGCCATGAGAACAAACAGAAAAGAACACCAACCTTTAAAAAGTCATGCTGCCATGACATGTACACACTGAAAAAAGGTCATGTACTAAGTAAAGCTCAGGAGGCTGAGAATGTTGTGCTTAGTCTGGTAGCACTCTCCCAGGATGTTACGCTGCCACCTTCCTATTTATTTGCCAAGAACCTTTCCACTTCTGTCCTCAAACAAGAGTGACTGTTCAACCACCAAACTGTAGCCCATATCTCCCGTATCTGAAATAATGCAAGGTTGTCCCTATACTAATCATTCTCCTAAAAAACAACAACATTTCCAGTCGAATTATTTTGACGTGCTAAACAAACAATCACACATATTCATACACATACATACTCACGCCATCTACTCAAGAAATATACGTTTTTTGATCTCGTACAGATAACTATACAAGCAATAATCTAGTCTAGTCTAAGCCACATTGCTACCTAAACAGTTTTAAATTACATTAACCCCAAATCCTATTTCAAGTGAGGTTTAAATACCCCTATTTGAACACCCATATGAAATCAACCTGTCCTATAAGGGTTCAAGCACACGGGCAGATTCGGGGAGATTTAGTCGCCTGGTGACTAATCGCCTCTTCTGCGGGGCCACAATCTCCCTGAACTGCCTTCCCCCTGCCTGCCGACCTGCTAGTGCCAATGCGCAGCTCTTCAATTTCCGAAGTCGCCCGAAGTTTCCTCGTGAGGAAGGCAGTTCGCCAGGCGACTAAATCTCCCCGAATCTGCCCGTTGCTAGCTCCCTAAGAGTTCATCATACAATTACTACTTGGTGTCATTTTATGTCGATTTCAATGGAAGCATACAATTTGGAAGCTTGATAGATGTATAAATGGAAACAAGGAGGAATAATCTGAGTATTACATAAGTTATACTGAAAACAGATTTTGTACCCTGGAGTCATTTAAATTTTCATTACTTTTGTTTTTCAAATTATTGAAAGACAACCTTGGGACCAGTAAGCTATTGGTACAAAAGCCCAAAAGGTTAGACCTGCTTAGAGGGCACATTGACTGTACTGGGACCTCCAAAGAAAAGCAGTTAGAACTTCGATTTATTTTAAAAAGTCAATGACTTACCGAGTGCTATCACACAGAATTCGTTGCCGCGCACCTTCGAAGAACAAATTGCTACTACATAGTCTGGGAGTTTTTGCTGTTGCTTTATTTCACTAAGAGATCTAAGGGTCTCGGAAATGCCTTCTGCCAGGGAATTCTGGGTAATGAGCACATGGACCAAGTCTTGAGAAACACTAGCCGACAGCCGGGCAAGCCATGGTAACTGAGCCTGTGACACCTGAAAGGCTGCAGAGGGTGTTTGCAAGGAGCGGTCTTTATCATTTAAATCTTGCAGAGCTTTCAGCATGATCTGCTCAAAGACTTCACGGATTGGTATTTGATCTGGACCTGTATGGAAAACATTGAAGGTAATATATTATAAATTAAGCATAGCCTTAAATCGTGGAGTTCAAAGCACAGGTGACAGTTACCATTCAGTATTGCAGTTTCCTTACCATAATATTTGTTATGACTGACAGATGCAGTCTATATGTCTCAACTATATCAATCAAAGACACCACATATCACTTAGCCACATATCACTTAGCATCCCTGCCCTACCTACAGTGGTCAATGTGTACCTGCTCTTCAAGGATGATGAATAAGGATACAGTATTGCTCACTCTCTGCTCCACATCTCTCTCTCTCTTTGGCCTATAATTGCCCTCAGGCCTGGCCTGGGAGTCAAAATAGGCCCTGTCATTCCAAGTACACAGAGGCCCAAACAGCCCCCTACCAGCCCACTATATGGTAACTTTCTATGGAGCCATACAGCAGCCCCTCTGGCATTTGCCAGAACCCACAGATTGCCAGTCCAGGCCTGGTTGCCCTTGAGGGATGTAGCACAAGCATATCTCTTTCTGCCCTACAGAGACTTCTCTTAAGAGGGCATTATCTTTCTCTTTAGGCCTACAATCCCTCTGTCATTTCCGCTGCCCACCAAAAACATCAAGTGGTTAATTGGAATGCTCCTTAGCAATATTCAGGGAGCAGACAATCACTTCTTAGCCTCTCTTAAAACAATTCCATTGGAGGTTGGAGACAAGCAGCATATGGCAGGAGTTTAAAGGGAAAGTTCAGTGTAAACATAAACCTGGGTAAATCGGCTGTGCAAAATAAAAATGCTTTCAATAAAGGTAGTTAGCCAAAAATGTCATATATAAAGGCTGGAGCGAACTGTTCTGTTAGTTTGCTTTTGATCATGAGCACACAGGCAATAACTATATTGAATACATTTTTTTTCTATTTACCTATTTTTATTTTTACACTGACTTGTTCCTCACAAGCAAAAACAGCAAAACCTGGAATGTGTAAAGGAGCACCATGAACTGCAGCAAATTCAGTATAACTATAGCCCAAAAAAAATAATTTTTCATGAACAATGAACAAAACAGAGAATTAATTCACCCCAATGTGGTCTCACCTAGTCGCACAAGGTACTGTATCGTTAGCAGAATCATGTTCTCCACACTCAGGAACTGCCAAGTAGACATTCCCATCAAGTCCAGCTCCTTCTTTTCAATTTCTCGCAACTTGTAGCAGCTCACTAGTAATGGGCTAACAACAAGGTCCCCTACATTTCCATAGAAGTATGGTAAAGCCCCATAACCTGCATTAAGAAGAATAACGGACAGAAATGATTAATGCAGTTGACATTATGATGAAGCCAATAGTAGAGAAATTCCAAGACTGATCATTATCCACCCCCCCCCCATAATCACTTGAAAATAGAGCCTGGACTCCAATATACTGTTTCTCTACCAAACTTTCAGTCCTAGAACTGAAGCAAAAATGACCAAACAAGGGATGCTGGAACATATAAATTATAAGCTGCAGGGTAAGGTTGTAGAGGTTTTCTCTTATATCTGTTTTCTTACCTATTAAGATGACAGGTCGGATGCCAGAACTATTCAATAGATTTTCTGGAACAATGACAGTTTCGCCAGCTGGAATAGGCTGAGGCTGAAAAACTCCTCCCAAAACGGGTTGTGGCAAAGTGGCTAAAAACGAATAACAATAAAAACATGAGGTGAAACAAAGAAGAGCAAATGTGCGATGACTGCAGTAGCCAAAAGAGATCGCTGTTACCAGTTTGTGTGGCTGGCCGAGCAGTTGGTGTGGCTGTTGTTAACACTGGTGCTAGCACTGGAGATCCTGGAGGCCATCCTCTGTGTCTTTTCTTTGGTGGGCCAGAAAATGAAATCATTGCTGCGAAGAAGGGATACGCCAAATTAATGGAAAATTTACTGGACATAAACACATGAGAACATTACCCTCCCGTTTAGATGTTCAGCTCTACAAGGCAGGGACCTCCATCCTCTTGTATTTTTGAGACTTAGCCTTGGGAATCTTTTTTTTAAAGGTTAGTATTTTTCATTTTCCAACAGCACAACAAAAAATACACAAAAACACGTATTGCTATGACTTTACCCATCATGAGGATTTACATATACATAGTATTATAATAAGTCCTGGGAATCTTTAATTCACCTGTACTGTGTATTTATTTGTATTTACTATTGTACTACTGTATTTATTTGTATCTATTATTGTAATGACCCCATTGTTTGTTCTATTAATTTATTGTTCTGCTGTACAGTGCCGAGTACATAAGTAGCACCATATAAATACAAAATATACAGATATAGAAGTCAGACCTTACTTGCGAGTACTTCTTTTCAGTTATTTTCTATGTAAAATTCTGTCTGCACATGAAAAGAAAAGAGAAACAAAGGTGCCCAGCACTCTCCATACCATGATCTCCAGCAACACAACCAGGACTTGGAGAGGTTGAATGAGGGGCTGGCTGAGAAGGTGCGGAATTTAATACAGTTGCTCTGCCTCCACCCAGAATTCCATTGGAGATCTCGGGAGCTTGAATGGAAGAAGGAGCTAGAAAAAAATACATTTATAATTTACCATCTGCTGATACAGGGTGCATAACAGATACTGGTATGGAATAGTGTTTGAGCAATAAAAGTAGAAACTGATCTGTGCTGGTACCACAAAGGGCTATTATTGCGTATGGTCAGCAATTCCCTTGAACACCCTAGTAATGCCCCACACAGGACTTTATGACTGAAAACTCATATGTCACTGGCATAAAGTACAATTGCAGATACTGTGTGTGTTGCCTTTAGCAGCCCAAAACAATGGGATTGCCTGTGTCTAATTATCACAGAGGGTAATGAGTGGCTGTTTTCACCATAGTCCCACAATGGACTATAATCTTCCACCAGACTAAGGAAATAATATAAGAAAAGTCCCAGAGTCGAGCAATGTCTAGTAACCCCCAGCAATCAATCAGATGCCTGATTTCATAGAGACGACCAGAATATGATACCACTCCAGGAATCACTTGCCATTCTGCATAGAGGGAAATCAGTAGGAGTGAGAAGTAATATTAAGTAATATGATGGCCAACCACAGAGCAACCAGCTAATCCAGTTAATAAGTAGTCTGATTATTTTTACCTATTTTGTACCATTGCCCAGTCCAAAGAGCATTAGATATTATTCAAAATGGAAATCTGGTTGGATGGTCATGACCAGATTTATGGAACCTCAGTCAACCAGAAGCAGGACAAAGCCCCATCTCTCAAGCATTAGGACTACTCTTCCCAACAATCCAAGTGGTACAATTTCACCACTCATGTTTGGTCAGATCACATATGAATGAGCCTAATGTTTGAATCATCAAATAGTTTTCCTTGTGTGGCCTACTTTAGAGATAGTGTTAAAGGAAAATGAGACATTCAAGATTTTATAAACGAGGCTAAAGGTGGCCATAGACGTAGAGATCCGCTAGTTTGGCGATGCCCACTTTGAAGTGGCCAATATCGGGCTGATCTAGGGCCCAACGATCGGATCAGAACGGATCCGATACAGCAAGAGCTTGCCCTGCCAGCACTACCCCTGTCTGCTAGTGAATTGCTTCTTTACTCCAGTTTGGTAGAGCGGTTGCTGTTTCCTCTTTAGCTGTGCACCAGGTAATCAAATTTTTGGATCGCCACGGTGTGCGAGTGGGTCCTACTTCATACCACGTGGTTCTTCAAATACAGGAATACAACATATTTTGGAAGCCCTTCGGGGCCCCCTAATTACTAATACTCTTAGGAAAGGTAGTGTAAAAGCTTCAGTCATTAAAAAACAAATCCCAGGGGAAAACCAGCTACAAAGATAACATATTGAAATAAATGCTGGAATAACTTACCTGCAAGAAATGTCTTTCCTACAACATGCACAGGCAGGGCGAGTGGTTTCACAATTCCCTTGTTTCGCGAAAGATCCTGAGGGGTACTTGAGTGAACTGCAGGGGGCAATTTGGCAGAGGTGAAGGATGGTAGATCTAAAACACATTGGTTTAGGGAGAAGCAGAAAAACAGAATATCAAATACTGATAGCTAAAACAGCTTTACATTGTTTATTCATATCACAAAACAGAACCTTGTGCTCCCACAATTCCCTCCTTTTTACAATACTGTTCTCTACACAATCTCCCCCCCCCCCTCCCATTTGGGTCCAAGGAGGATAACAGCTTTTAAGTAATGGGGGCAAGCAGTGGCATAACTAGTTGTTACTGGGCCCCATAGCAAATTCAATTTAGGGCCCCAAAATATTTATAAGTTGGCCTATTTTACCAAGATATATTAAAATTGCTAATTAATTAGGGTCTCACTGGGCCCCCTACACTCCTGGGCCCCCTGCAACCGCAGGGTCTGCTTCCTCTATAGTTACGCCCCTGGGGGCAAGGCACATTATACCAGAGGTATAATGATCTGAGACAACACTAAGGGGCACATTCAATTAGTTTCGAGGCTTTCTAACAATTTTTTGGTCGAAAAAAAATTGTTCGATCGATGGATTAAAATCCTTCGAATCGAACGATTCGAAGGATTTAATCCTTCGATCGACCGTTTTTTTGTACGATCGAACTATTTGCGGTAAATTCTTTGACTTCGATATTCGAATTCGAAGGATTTACATTCGGCAGTCGAATATCGAGGGTTAATTAACCCTCGATATTCGACCATATGTAAATCTGCCCCTTAATCTGAATAAGACCATGTTTGTTTCTCAGTTACCTGAATGCGAAAAGCTTGGTTTGTATCCATTGCAATTTCCATTTTCCAAAACTGAGGTTGCGGAGACCGGTGTAAGTGGTTTGGCTGGTGGAATAACAGTTGGATATTGGCGACTTCGAGTCTCTGAAAAATATTGCAAATCAGCTTAGATAAAAGTTTGAATTGAGATCCCCAAAGTTTACAATA
Source organism: Xenopus laevis (assembly GCF_017654675.1). Classification (NCBI taxonomy): domain Eukaryota; kingdom Metazoa; phylum Chordata; class Amphibia; order Anura; family Pipidae; genus Xenopus; species Xenopus laevis. Next base: position 115,459,964 of record NC_054381.1, on the reverse strand, counting down.
TATGTGCCGAGTACTAAAGAGGCTAAGGGCTATTCCACACGGGGAGATAGCGACGCGTTTGCGGTCGCGGCGACAAAGCGCCACGACAGTCGCTGCGACCGGCGCAGGCGACAGTTTTGTATGGGCGCCTATGTAAAAACGCCTGTGCTAACCACACGAGGCGATGCGCTTTTCAACAGTCGCCTGAAAAAGCCTGGCGAGGCATTTTCAGGCGACTGTTGAAAAGCGCATCGCCTCGTGTGGTTAGCACAGGCGTTTTTACATAGGCGCCCATACAAAACTGTCGCCTGCGCCGGTCGCGGCGACTGTCGCGGCGCTTTGTCGCCGCGACCGCAAACGCGTCGCTATCTCCCCGTGTGGACTAGCCCTAAAGGTTATTTTTATGTAGAGAATTAAACACTGTGCTTGGCTATGGCAAGTGCCTGTGGTCCCCGCAAGCCAAATAAATAGCCGATCTTTGCCTTTGCTGTGAACAATCTACAACATAATATTAGTTAAAGAGCTTTCCATAGGAAAAGTACATGCGCAAAAGATATATAATGTTATTCAAAACTGAGGTGATAATCTCCTTTTACATGTGCAAAATGACTATTTCCAATTTACCTTTCCAGCAGATGAGGGGACCTTTGGACAAGACTCCTTGTGAATTGTGTATAAGATAATACTTTAAGTGCTTTTGCTTTTTTGGCTGGGTTGTGAGCTTTAAATTTATGTGGTTGGAGAACTCTGTGAAGTATCGGAAACCTCTCTCTCCACAGCCAACACAATTCCCAGAGAATCCTTCAAAAAAAAAAACAACAATTGAGATAGAGAACATTATACTTATTAATTTAGCAGTTTGTTAAAATCCTCAGGGCCTACTAGATACCTTATAAGGGAGATTATATCAAATATAAGTTAACCATAAATATTCAGACATGGAAGCTGAAAAAATAGGCTGCAATAATTTAATTCTTCACTTGAAAAGTGAAGAGTTTTCAAGTGAAGAGTTGATCATTGATCATACAAACATCAACTTACATAGAAATGATATGAGAGTTGGGAATTGTTTTAATTACCTAAAAGTGCGTTTTTTCCATCGTCATCTGGCAAAAATCTTTTGTCAACAGCACAGACAAGAATGTGGTCTGGAAGGTTGGGAGTCTTTGCTCCAACCAAAAGGAATCCTGCTGGAACGTCCAACTGTTCTGTGCAAAGTGTCACTAACCGCAAGTCTTTTCCTGCCTGGCAGAAACCTGAGAGAACCAAACATTTGGGTTTATATTCCACTGGGGTTAGAACACTTCAGAAAATTTTCTTTGTGAGCTTAGTTTGTAAGATCTTGCAATTCAAATGGAAGAAAGGCTTTATTTAAAAAAACATTTTGTTTGATGTGTGTTCTGCCCATGGCTTTCTTAAGGGATTTTGTATTTATAGAGCAGGTGGACAATGACATAGCTGGGGAAACCATTAATACATCTTATTTAAGATGCCTTATATATTAAACAGTGAACGTTTTTTCAGCTTTGTATTTGGCAAAGCAACGCCTGTTTTAATAGCTCTAAGTAAATCACATAAATGGTACTGGGTTTCTATTGACCTGGACCTGGAGAAAGACATTCATTCACCGGAAGAATGGTCCTTAAATAGTATTAACCAACACCATGGAAACATAATGGTCACTTTTGAGGATCAGAATTTACCATTCTGTAGCTCCCTTACAACGCTGGCAATAAAAAGGCTGTTAGAAGTTGAATATGTGAGAGAGGTTATCAATGAAAGAACTTCAAGGTCATTTTAAACTCTGCACTATGAATATATTTATAAAAGGAAACTGCAAAGCAGAATTGATAAATGCTTAAAATGCATTTCATAAGATTTCATGGACGAATCCACTTCCACATGACCATTTCTTTTTCTATCCTGGCAGACATTAGAAGTTCTGTCTTGCTGGCAGGAGATCTAAATATACATTCAGGATCAGATCCAGAATGTCACAGGACAAAGAATGATCAAATGCCGTTTATACCAGCCACATGCGTTCCAAGTAGAATAGTAAATAAAAAAGATGCAACACTGATGCTAGGAATTACTGTGGCTGATTTACAATGAGAATGAAAGATATACAATAGGCAAGTAAATAGATGCAATTGATGACTTTACAAATACATGATTTATGAAACTCTTGTGTTATATAATCATAAAAAAAGACAATTGTGTGATTCTAATATCCCTTTACTGGCTATCAACAGTGTTCTTATTATGTAAGGTGTATGTGTATGTGGCTGTATAGCACTGCGGCATGTTGATCTCATTATAAAATACATAAATAAAATGTTATAACAAATTAAGTAGTACCATCTATAGTGCAAGATCCTTCTGGTGCTGGTTTTTGGGCATATGGTAGAGGAGGACTGTTTGAATCTGATATCTCATCGTCTTCCTCATCTTCCTCTAGTTCAGAAACGGTCTGGCTAGTAGAAAAATCCAAGCTGCCATTCTGAGTGTAGCGGTGCACTAAATCCTTGTCCAACTCCTCTACCTTAGGCTTTACATCAACACCTATCAGAAAGTAAAAATTAAAACCATTAATCAGCACATTCTGTATCACCATTTCAAAACAAGAATTAAAAAAATAAATTCTTCTTTATTTGTTTTTGAGGACTGGTACCTTGAATACTCAGGGTGAGGCCATAGCAGGGCCCTATAAAGGAGCAAAGTTATGCCCATGTCTCAATTCTCCTTTGTATATAAGTAATTTATGAACTGTAGTAGACACTGTCTATAGTTGCAAAGTCTGTTATCCACAACAAACCCCCAAATCCTTTTCAATTATGGAAGAATATTTTTTGAATTCAATGTGACTCCATTCAATTTCTTTACACACAATTTTTAATGTTATAAAAGATGAGTGTTGCATATGGAGAAGAATTTACCTTCTGGAGAGAATGTTGAGCTGTCAGCATTCAGGTAGAGCTGTGAGAAGACTGGCCGTGGCACAACACTGCTGCATCGAAGAGAGGCTTCTATTGAATTGTGAAGAGCTTCCTCAAAACGGGCAGATTTCAGCTGCCCAGCATAAGAATTCCCCATGGCCTAAATATAAATGATCACATGATTAGAATGGTCACAACATATTGTGTAACGAAAAGATACTTGGCCCCACAGCAAAACCCATTTAGAGCCCCTAAACTTTGTGAATAAGTCATTCACTTGGCCCCTTATCATTCCTCTGGCCAACGGCAAATTCAGGGTTATTACAATAACATTTGGGTAATGAAATAAAAAGAGAGGTTTAGTAAGCCCTTAGCAACCAATCAGATGTTTGCTTTTAAACTGGCAAATATATGTGGCCTGCTGATTGGCTGCTGTAGTTTAATAGATATATTGCAAACCTTGCACCTTTTATTACACTATTCCTATTTGTACTGGAAGTAAAATAGATTAGATAAAAGGTTAGATATTTGGCTAGATATTTGGCATTAAGGCAAATACTCCCAAGACAAATGACTAGATATTACAAATAAATAAAACATCAACAGGTGTGTATTTATACTATCCCAAGGCCATTACACATATACTGACAAACTCTAACCCATGTCAATTATTTTATAATACCCATTATTGCTTCCCACAATTCTACCACTGCAGCACATCCCAGAAGCATGACTATGGTTACCATTTCATCACTTTATATTCAAACTCTACATGTGGCCTGCATACAGCTGGGTAGACATGCACAGTATTTGTATACTGACTAGATGATCCTGAATGATGTACAATGGATATACCATGGATATCAATTGGTTCGTTGCTCAGCCAATTTTGATGAAGAAGTGCAAAGGTGCTGCAGCTCCTCCTCACTTCCTGCTATTCTAATGAATAGAAAGATCTGCTCGGCCCACGGCAGAGTCCTGCGCGGGTCCATTTTTTGGAACCCGTACCCGACCCGTACCAGCAACCTGCAATCCGCAACCCGGACCCGTATTCTTACCTGCTTGGACCAGCGGGTACCCGGTTGGTAGAATACATAGATATAGGCTACCTTAAAGGGGTGGTTCACCTTTAAGTTAACTTTTAGTATGTTATAGAATGGCCAATTTTAAGCAACTTTTCAATTGGTCTTCATTGGTTTTTTTTTTTTGATTATTTGCCGTTTTATGACTCTTTCCAGCTTTCAAATGGGGGTCACTGACTCCATTTAAAAACAAATGCTCTTTAAGGCTACACATTTATTGTTATTGCTACTTTTGATGACTCATCTTTCTAATCAGGCCTCTCCTATTCATATTCCAGTCCCTTATTCAAACCAATGCGTGGTTGCTAGGGCAATTTGGACCCTAGCAATGAGATTGCTGAATTTGTAAACTGTAGAGCTGCTGAAGAAAAAGATAAACTCAAAAAGCACAAATAAAAAATTGCAAATTGTCTCAGAATATCACTCTCTACAGTCACATTTTAAAAGTTATCTCAAAGGTGAACAAACCCTTTAAGTATCAGATCATACCATGTGACATAAACTAGTTCAGCCTGCAGCATGAATTTAATTAACTGCTAATGAGGTATTCAGGGTACGCATCTAATCCCATTTTGGTTTTAAAAGGGTGAAGTGGTAAATTCATACTGATTTCAGGAGGACAAGAGAATCTCCCAGTGGGCTAAGGCCCTAGAGGCACCAGCCATGGAATACTCCCACATTTACGCCTATCCAACACCTAAAGCAATATTTAGCACCATTTAGTTAATGGTCATGAAAGTGAGCCCTGGATGCCATGTTTTCTTGTGGGCTTGAGGAGGCCCAAGCATGTAACATTTTTTAGTTGGAAATACTAGTTTTTCTGGAAAAGCCCCAGTGTTGCTGCTCTTTTGTTTTTGTTTTTTACCTACTGTAAACTAAATTGTGTATTATGCATTACATTGCATAAGCTTTGGTGCCATCTAAATAATCAGTATCAGCAGTACAATGATTACTTTTTGTCTAGAATATTAGCAATACAGAGGTTTCTAAGGTCTTGAGGTCCTGCCAATATTATTAAATTAATAATTAATATTATTAAAACTCTCTAAGAATTCTGACTGTATATGCTGCTCAGTTATCTCCTTATAGTTAATCACATGAGAGTATAACAGGGTGTATTTCCTTCCATGTGAAATCAGAATGTTTTTCATAGACCAGACTTCAGCAGATCTTTCCCATTCTTTTCTAAACTCTGCTGGAAGGAGACTTCTGCGTGAGATGAACATGCTGCCTTAGCAAAAAAACAATAAATTGTTGATAAATGGATAGGTACATAAACCCATCCGTTATGTACAGCTGTATACACAGGTTATTCCTATGGGGTGTAGTAGGTGTCAGTAATCAGAAGGTTACACCAATATCTTTTGTTCCATTGCTCCTTGTTTGCTTGATTAGGTGCCATCTGTCAAGAATAAGTGGGGGAAGAGAAAGGGAGTTGCTTAATATGGGCAGCTGGTCAGATCCAAAAAGTCAGGGGATACACAATGCGTTACATAAGGCACCAAAGGCTACTATGGCCAATGATGGGGGGGGCTGACACTAATGTGCTATATGTAAAAGAGCACTGATGACTTCAAACTGCTTGTATCCTAGCTTCTCAAATCAGCTGCATAATCAAGTAAACAGAAGGAACACCTCGGGAGTGACATGAAATTTGAGGACATTGTGACATCTCCAGCACAAAGGGGCAAATTTACTAAAGGGTGAAGTGACTAACGCTGGTGAAAATTCACCAGCGTGAAGTCATTTCGGAACTGCGCAGATTTCCTAACAGTCGCTGGCGTAGCTTCGCTAGCGAAGGAGACTTTGCTCCCTAACGCCTGACGAATTTGCACTCTGGCAAATGGACACAACTCCGCAAATTCACCAAGATGTGGATTTTACTTAGCGTCAGACTGCCTTCGCCACCTCAGACCAGGCAAAGTGCAATAGAGTAGATAGGACTTCCTCAAAAAATAGTCCCAAAAAACGCTGGCGACTTTTCATTTTTCAGGGTGATAGGCTGCAAAAGAGCGTAAACTATACACTGGGATCATGTGTAGGGCAATATAACAACTCTATTTTATTTTCCCGGGCTTGTGTAGTGTAATGTATTTGCTGCAACATATACGTCCATTCAACTTTAACTTCCCGCCGTATGCAAATTAGCCAACGCTAGAGCAACTTTTCTTCGTTTGTAGCATTAACGCTAGCACTACTTCGCCAGCGTTCGGCGGCCTGGACACAACTTCCGATTTTAGTGAGTTGTCCTGGAGAATTTACGCCTGGCGAAGTGTTGCGATGTGAGCGAAGGTTAGTGAATTTGCCCCATTGGCTTTAAGATTTTTAATCAACATTTAGCCGTAAGTAAATATAAAAATAATACACTGTGGGGGGTTTTGGGGCAAAACTCAGAAAAGAATCCGAAAATCCACCATCTCAGGCCTGCCGAGGTTGTGTGTAAGTCAATGGCAGAGGTCCCTAACCTATTTTGTAGTTTCTGTGGTCTGAGCTGGAATTAGACCGAAAATCCGACCATTTTGGGCAAAAATTCCGAAAAATTCTGGCTTTTCTAGAAAAGCTTCAAGATCTTTATTAATAATAAATGAGGTAAAATCAGGTATGGATTTTTGGTTGTGGTTTTTTAATTTAAATTGTGAGATAAATTTGGATTTTAGTAAATAACCCTTTATATAGTAAACAACAAATAATTACAAATTCTGAAATAGACTGAACTAAAAGAGCGAAGTAGTTTGCAATTTGTCCAAAATAATGCTTGGCCACTATGGAATCCTTCTAGATTCCCAAGTTCAATCCTTCCTAAATCTGCCTCAAGATGTCAAGACGGCTTGACTCCAAAAGTGATTAAGCCACACTCAAAACCCGTAACAGCTATCTGGCTTTGATCATATCTCTGCTCAGATCCTTCCAGTGAATTACTGATAACTCTGCTTATTTCAAGACTATTTAGTTCCCAGCCTGCCCTATATATGGCGTTTGTCAAATGTCAGAGGTAATGAGAGAAACTTCCCTTTTTTTTGCTCCACAAAATTCCTGGGATTCTTCTGCAAAATAAACAAAGGTAGTGAAGAATCTCAAGAGTTCTCTTAATTACTATAAACAACCTATGTGGTCACATCAAAGATGCACCCACTGTAAAGGCAAAGCAGCCAGTTCTGGTGTTTAGCAAGAAAATAACCACTCGGCAGATGCATAACAGCAACCGTGATAGCTTCTCCATAACACAGCAATATTTAAAGAAACACAAGGAACCAGAAATGGATAGAGCTCAACAATAAAAAGCAACTTCTACTTCATGGATTATCAAGGAGTGTAGAAAGCAACATATGACTTTTATATAAAAAGCCTTTGATGGGACACTGAAACTATGTTGAAATTTCTGACTAACCTTCCTTTAAAATATTATAGAGGTTTGTGCTTCACCAGCACCATTTCTTCTAGATATTTGGTCAGATATCAGTCACTAAGGGGCTTCCAAGATCCCAATACACAGGTCAGATTTTATTGGCCCATGAATGGCTACCTTTACACAGTGAGTTGTATGTATGTTCATAACATTAACATAGTTGAATACTGAAAAGAACAATCTATTGTTGCCCTGATACTAGGGAAGATTGCTCTGCATTGTGGAATTTGCAATGTCTTTATTAATACAACTAAACAAGCCCTCAAGAAAGGTTTGTCTGGGTATGCAGCACTTAAGGGCAGAGACAAACGTGGAGATTTGGGGAGATTAGTCGCCCAGCAAAAAAATCGCCTCTTATTCAGGTGACTAACCTCCCTGAACTGCCACTAATATCCCCGAACTCCCCAAAGTTTCCTCATGAGGCAACATTGGGTTCTTTGGGGAACGAAGTGCTCCAAGTGCCATCCTACCGGCGATTTAGATTGTAGCTGATGGGAAGGCAGTTCGGGGAGATTAGTCGCTCAAAGAAGAGGTGATTTTTCGCGGGACGACAATCTCCCCAAATCTCCACGTGTGTCTCTGCCCATGTAGCACAACAGCAAGATCATCCTGCCCACATATCCCTAGCATGACTGCCTGCTGGTGTATATTGTGCGGTCATGTGAAAAATTCTGTGGACAACAGTGGCCAATAGCCAACATCTGCAGGAAACCAAAATATAGCCTTTACTAATTATCTATCGAATTATCTTTCAATGTTGGCATATGATGTACAACATTTACATACTGCAGAGAAATAAGTTACATTTAAATAGTTCTGGGCAGGTTACAAAATGAAAAGTATAATCAACAAGCAGGTTCAAACGTCTGAAGAACAAAACACAGAGAATCATTTACTTGGCAGCTTAGACAGGCCATGTGGTTCATTTCTGTTGTCAAATATTTACATTCTCTGTTTCCATAAATCTCTATTAGTAACAAAAGAAAAGTGTTTAAAAAGAGTGCCTTTTCTAAAGAGTGACTGTGAAAAAGAATGGCAGCGAAGAGCTTGCCAATGGATCCTGTTGGTGATCCTATTATAATACTGATACTGGTGCAGTGTTGTGGGGGTCTTTCTCTTTGGTGTATGGCAATAGATCCTATTGGCGATCACTGTGTTACTCATTAAACAGCTTAATATCTTTCTAATGTGATCGTGATTGACCAGATAAGGTTGTAGGGTCACAGTGGCACAGACCTCAGGCCAAAAAGAGCTTCCCCATTGTGTCATTTCCTTCAGCTCCTTCTTTCTAGGGAGTAACCTATTCTTCCTATTGTCCAGTAGGTCTTGGCTGGATAATAGGAAGAATAGCATTGATTTCTGCTTTACATGGTTAAGGAAATGTCATGTAGATTCTGAACTGACACGTATAGTCAAAACTGGAAACAGCACAACCCATTTACCCACATAGGCACTTAATTGTACCAATGCAGTCATCTGTAGCAGCCAATCGGAAATTCGTTTTTGATGATCTGCTTCAAGTTAGAAAGTAAACGCAAAGATCTGAGTGGCTGATAAGGGTAATTGTAATACTTCTGGCTACAGAACATCTTGAAATTGCATATGGAAAATCATTTTAACAATTGTGTTAACCTTATAGTAATAAATGTAGAATATTCAGGAAAAAATGTAGTATCCTACAGGCTAAGAAAATTTGTGTTGCTTGTAAAAGAAAGAAATATACGAATAGAAATAGTAGGTGTGCATATATCTGTATATATAACTCAATATCCAGAAAGCTCTGAATTATGATAAAGCCATCTACATTTTATGCAAATAGATCAAATGAATTAAAATTCTATCTGCGATAATGAAATAATACCTTATACAGACTTTGATATAACACCCAATCTGTTTTTGTTGGTATCAGTTGTAAGCCATAGCCTTTCTTGTTAAATAGGATAAACAAGCAGGTAAGAATGAACAACTGTGTGGAATGGAATGTTTACGGAGATTTCTGGATAATAGTTTTTAAACCTAAACAACATTTTATTTGTATTATAGTGAAAATGATACTACATTGGAGCAGAGATAATGAACTGCCATTGGACGTCAACGACAGCAAGCCAACGATGCTGGGAAAGTTTTGCAATTTCACTACTTTAAAAAAACAATTTGCAAAACATACAGTATAAGCCATTGGCAGAAAATAGATAACAGACATTTTCCCACAGACTGATATACTTTATGCAATTACTCAAAAGGACTCCAGCCAGAAATGCATGCTGTAAAAGGATTTACCTTAAAGGAAGACATTCTTGTGTAATAGTGAGAACAATGATTTTATGTAAAATAGACCCATGAAGATTTGGAGGAAAAACACAATAACAGTAACATCTGCTCTGAGCTGCCCCCCAAGCCTATTTAGCAGGGGAATCCCTTACAGGTATGTAAATCAGCCAATGATAATGGTCCCTTACATGGCAATAACAAAAAGTAATTATCTGCCCTGTACCTTGTATGGAATGAATGGCCTTTTGTTATTTCAAGGAATGATTTGCAAAAGAACTTTGTAAAACTATAGCATTTTGTGGCAGTGAAATGACTTAAAGGAACAGTAACGTCAAAGAATAAAAGTGTTTTAAAGTAATGAAAATATAATGAAGTGATGCCCTGCACTGGTAAAACTGCTGTGTTTGCTTAAAAAACACTACTATTGTTAATATAAATAAGCTGCTGTGTAGCAAAGGGGGCAGCCATTCAAAGGAGAAGAAGCTCAAGTTACACAGCAGATAGAAGATAAGCTCTGTCTGTTTAATGGTGTTATCTGTTATCCATTAGTTAACCTGTGCCATATAGCCGTTTTTCAATTTTCACCATTGCTCCACAGCAGCTTGTTAATATGAACTATAGTAGTGTTTCTGAAGCAAACAGATCAGTTTTACCAGTAATGGGCAACAGTACATGATATTTTCATTACTTTTAAACACTTACATTTTTTGATGTTACTGTTCCTTTAAGGTATATAAGCAGTGCTATATTGTATAAACGTGGATTCTAAGGTCTCACATGAATTTTTACCGACCCATTCATTTAGTTATTATCTAATTTGTTGCCAAACTCTACCAAATCTGTTTGAAATTAAAAGGTTTTAGAGGTCTTTATCAAATACACAATGCCAACTGCCTGACATTTGGCAGTCGGATAAATCAGAGCTTACCCTTGTAAAACCTTTTCACAAGCAGACTAGCGAGAAAATAACCCCCATGGTGTCCTATTGACATCACTCAGCTGTTCCTTGACCTAGGTGATTGTTGTGGGCAACTCTGGGGCTAAAACACTTTCCTTATTTAAAAAAATAAAAATAAATAAAAAAAGGACCACTTTCTACAAACAAGCAGCAGTGGAAATTCAAACCCCCGCTAGAATGTAAATCACCAGCGGGATGGCACTCTGATCACTTCGTTTTCCGAAGTCGCACAAAATTTCCTCGTGAGGGGACTTTGGAAAACGAATCGCTCAGAGTGCCATCCCGCCAGCGATTTACATTCCAGACGGCTGGAAGACAGGGGAAGGCAGTTCGGGGAGATTAGTCGCCCCGAAGAAGAGGAGATTTGTCACTGGGCGACTAATTTCCCTGAACCTGACCAATTGTCTCTGCCCTAAATGGTAGAGAAGCTCTCCCCTTGTCAACATACAACTTCTAATTCACCAGGTTCTATTGTCACACTGTTTAACCAACTTTTCTCCCTTTACTACCTTGTCCTTGTCCTTAGCTAGTATTTAGAACATATACTAATTCTTTGCCTCGTCCTTCATCTCTCACTAAGCACATTTCTGTTTGATTCTTCCACATCACTCTAGTCTGAATCCATCCACACAGTAAACTATAACAGACTGTCAGCAATATGCAACTAAAACCACTTTTACCCACAATGCCCTATCACTTCATGTGGTGCCCAAATCAGAATTAAGGTTAATGTTTTGATCTTGGCAGCTGCCCTAAGTTTTAGAAAGTTCTCACTGAGTTCCCAAAATATTACTTAGATGCAGTCCATTTAGGTTCAGAGTGTTCAGCTCCAAAGCCATTATTCACAAACATCATAATCTCATGGCAAAGGTATTTTGTCTAGTTACAATGGAAATATTATTTATTACACACATTTTTGACTCATTTCTCTGATCTCTGTTACAAACAAACATGGAATTCAAATATCCACACTGAGCCATAGCACAGTCTTTTATTACACAATAATATAAACTTCATAATTTGTACAGACAGACATATTAGGGTTTAACAGCTCTGACTGTTCTAATGAAAGACACATCCAAGAAGAAATGTGAATCAAGGTCAATGCAATTTGCAAAAGAAAGTACTAAACAGCTGTATTTAGGCCAAGTGGAGAAAAGTTGGTTATTGTGTTTATGGAATCATCATCAAATGATCACTCTCAACCTGTAGCACAGTAATAAAATTTAAATCATACGCAGCGTGTTCCTGACTCAGGCAATTCCATTTTATAAAAGAAAAAGGCAAAATGAACAGAGAATGTGTCTCCTAGTGCATGCCATCCAAGTCATGATACATGTACTGTATATAAAGATATAAAGTTTATATAGTATAGAAGTAACTGCCTTTAACTGAGTATTTCTGAAAAATGTGATTGGTACATATGATTAATCGATTCCCTACCACCCAGTTGAACTGAAGGAGCCACTTGCATGAGTGTTGAAAAGTTTTCAAAAATACTCAGAAAGTCCAATTGCTTTAGATCCTAGAGAACTTACCAAAATGTTAATAGACCCCACCATAAAAAACACACCTTACGTCACCTTGCCCCATACTAAGTTATTTTTTTGCAGTCCTCCCATATGCATAAATTAGTAAACATAATATTTCACGGACTTATATGAATATGTAACAGCAGTGTTTGCGTTTTATTCCCTAGGAGGAAACTAGGGGACATCTGTGTCCAAGAGATGCTTTATTCAAAAGTTTTTCTCTTATCAGCCACAACAAACTATGTTTCATTATGTGTGACATTTCATTTAATTTACTGTGGCAAGAAAGCAGTGTGACAGCTCCCATGCACATTAATACAAGTAATGTAAGGTACTCCAGCATATTTTGCCTTTATGAATCCCGACTGAAAAATCAGGCTCCCAAAAGACCTCAATGATACTACTTGGAACAAAGGTTCCTAAACTGTGGGACTGGTCCAGAGGGGGGCTTAATGTAGTAGATAAAGGGCTCATCCTGAGATTTGGCCATGCTATAGGATACCCCTAAAACAACATTAGAGTGAATTAAAAATGTACATATAATTCTACTACTGTTATGACCTAAAGGGATGATGAGAAAATTATGTATCCCAAAGGAGCTGTATAATTTAGCTCCTCAGTCAACACAGTAGTAAGGGGTCAGTCCTGTACCCTACACAAAGACACTGCTTTATGACCAAATACACTTTAGCAATTATGATCTCTCCTCCATCAACTGAAAAAGGTTCAAATGAAACAAATATAATCAAACTCTACTAAATCAGCTGGATATTTGCAATACGTATTAACAATTTTGAATATTTTATATTTAGTCAATTTATTAGGACTCTAATTAAACCACAAATGTATCATGATGATGAAATCTTGATTTGCGCATAGTACTGCCAAGCTAGGTCATCACTAATGTTTCAATAGGAGATTTCTTGACACTTGGCTTACAGTAAAGCATGCAAGGAGAATACTCACCCTTTTATTTAGTTGGTCAGGACAAAACACATGATGGAGATATTGGGTGTATTGTCATCGATTTGCTACCAAACCCCTGAAATGCAATAACATAAGTATGATTAGCATTTTGAGCTTCTATATATATATATTATATATATATATATATATATATATATATATATATATATATATATATATATATAAATAATTGCAACCTGACCAACTACATCCAGCAACAAAATATTATTAGCTCTTTATCAAGATATTCTATGACCCATCATATCATTAATTTAAAAGAAATTGCACTTCACATATATATTAATAAATAGCTCCAGGTGCTGCAAAATGAATGGAGCCCTCTTGAGCAGAACCAAAATGACAAAGTTCAACGAGTGCATATATTTTTATATATATATATATATATATATATATATATATATATATATATATATATATATATATATATATATATATATATATATATACACAGTATATATATATATATATATATATATATATACACAGTATATATATATATACTATATATATATATATATATATATATATATATATATATATATATATATATATATATATATATATACATATATACAGTATATATATATATATATATATATATCTCTTTTAAAATGTCGGTACATAAGGACTTTAGGAATATCTTTTCTAAGCTTGTTCTAAATCTACAGACTACAATAATAATCTAGAATCTATTCAGTTAAATGTATATAGATATTTAACACAAAAAGGCGGTCCTTACTGCAAATTAAGAATAAAAGCCTATGTTTAAAAACACAGAATAACAGTAACTGTAAGAACTAATGTAAATGCCCCCAATGCCGCATATTTATGAGCAGCAAGGACTATCAGTTCCATATGCTGTGCTCTCTTAAAACACATTTTATCCCCAGAATTGGTTGGCCTTGTTCACAATCACAGATGGTCAGGCAAGGTCAAACTCTATGCTGCTGATTACAGTTTAAGCCTGGATTTTTAATGATTAATAAAGAACACTGATCAAATCTAACTTTCCCTGGACAGATACACACACACACATATAAATATATGTTTTAACATATAGATCTAAAATATTAGGGCAAAGACACACGCTGATATTTCAGAAAAATAGTCGCCCAGCGACAAATTGCTTCTTCTTCGGGCGACTAATCTCCCCGAACTGCCTTCCTGGTGGCTAGAATATAAATCGCAGGTGGGATGGCACTCAAACAAGGAAACTTTGGAGTGCCAAAGCAATCTGAGTGCCGGCAATTTTGATTTTAGCCGGTGGGAAGGCAGTTTGTGGAGATTAGTTACCTGAAGATAAGCGATTTGTCGATGTGCAACTAATCTCCCGAAATAGCAGCATGTCTCTGCCCTTAGCCACATCGTAATATTAATATATCAAACATCCTTTTAACTCTAGGTCATTTTGCTTAACCCCCCCCCACCCCACTGTTCCCCTTTCATCTATGAATTATAACATCGCATCCTTGACAGTTTCTGATTATTTGCATTAGATTAACCGTGTGCAGCAGTGGATCCCAGATACGAGAATCACTACAATCCTTTTTCAGCATTTGTGGTGTAAACAGAGATTAGTTACACATTAGACAATCCTAACTACAGATCATCTGAAACAGTATAGAGATTATTCCAAACCTAATATCAATATTTGCATTCACTTTTCCTGCTATACCATCCTCATCTTCAATCCCATAAGCATCACAAACATACCTTTAATATAGTTTTAATAGTTTAATGATCTTCAGGAAAGCTTGGGATCACCATAAACCCATTTGTTAAGGCAAACTCTTTAAACCGGTGTAGGAGATACAAAAAACCAAGTTGTTTTAGTGAAAAAAAAAAACAATTTCAAGATACAGCCAAATTCCAATAGATGCGCACTCAACTCTTACATTAAAAACTCCATCGACCTCTCTGCTTGGTGAAATCGTATTCCATGCAAAAGACGGAGCAGAAGGCCAAGAGTACTGTGAAAGGACCACCCTAGATCACAGGACACATGATAATCTTGCTTTTCAGGGTTTATAGAATATGATATGCCATCCATCTTTGTTCTCTCCTCAGCTGCATGGCTTACTCTTGGTTTCTAACAGTATTGCCTTGTTGTCTGTTCCCCCGCCATACCAACAATCACCAAGTCCTTTCTCATTTCACCATTTGCTTGCAGCAGAGGTTCACTTGAGACCCATCCATCTTACAATGCCTGGAGTGACAGATGCTCTTAAGACTGAACATACTGTGGAGAGTGAACGGCAGATAACATCTCCAGAAACTGTAGCTTTAACTCGGGGGCTGTCCTGACTGACTGACACTGGGACCATAAACCTTTCAAAGGCACAAAGAAAACAATAGAGAAGACAGAGAAATCCACCACAAATCAAGGGCAGATAAGTCTTATTTGGTGACCAAGCTCAATTTGCACAGAAGGTCAACTTACACACAAGTAAAAAAAAACTGCCCTCAACACACAAAAATATTCAACTTTCCACTGCTGCCGTAACACCAAAACAACTTAAACACTTGTATGAGATAGAGATAGATAGATAGATAGATAGATAGATAGATAGATAGATAGATAGATAGACTTATTGCAAGAAACCAATTTGCTCAGTTGCCTCATTGGGCAGACACACATGACCAGACACACATGAATTAATGCTCTTATATAAGAGGAGTAGGAGTGCAGGAGTGTACATTAAGAATTCAAATATTTAAAATATCTAACATATGAAAATGCAATAATAGAAGGTCAAAACCAAAATGAAAACACACTCCCTTAATCTAACAGATAATATTTAAGAACACATTTTTACAAAGATGTAAACTAGAAATAGAGAGCAGTGAGGTTTTCTCTAAGAAACATTTTTACACTGCATATCAAGAATGAAATCTAAGTGAATAGTGGAAATAATCTTTTTTTTTTTTTTTTTTTTATCCCAAATTAAGAATTCTGTTGCAAGTCATTTTTAGAAGGGTATTTTTTAAAGATAGGGCTTATAGTTACATGTTATTTTTCTGTAAATGTATTGGCATAAATTATGTCAAAACATTTGTGACTAAGGCTAATGCAACATTTACATCAAAATATGATGTTGAAATTATTTGAGCTACTAAAGACTCGCTCCCGTTGCACTGTATAATGTCTTATGTGCAGCTTTCCAGCTATTTGGGTAAGACTTGTATATTTCAGCATTCTCACTTGTTTCATAACATATATATATATATATATATATATATATATATATATATTTATATATATATATATATATATATATATATATATATATATATATATATATATATATATATATATATATATATATATATATATATATATATATATATATTATATATATATATATATATAACAGAGATTCCTCCAAAGGGCATATAGCTTGCCTGAAACGTCGCTGTACTGATGTGTTGAATTTACACTTTTTGCAAAGATTGTGTGCTACTCCATTTGTTTTTTCTCCATATTGAGTGAGGACAAGACGGAGTCTCCAGTGGGAGCGTGTACCAAGACTTTCGCTTAGTTCGCTGGAAAGAGTGCTGGGGCAATTGCTATTTTATATATATATATATATATATATATATATATATATATATATATATATATAGATATATAGATATAGATATAGATAGATATAGATAGATATATAGATATACAGTATAGTTACAGAATACTTGTGAAAAAAAAATCAGACGTCGTTTTTTTTTCAATGAATGTTGTTTTTTTCCCATAAGTATTCCCGTTGAGTGCGATATTATGTCACTTTATTTACCAGCACCTGGGCAAGTTTAGGGTGTGCTCCTCCATTGGGCTGGTGCAGAACCCCAAAACATAATGTGCAGCATTTCTAAGCCTACTTCTTTGTAAACCTTTACTTTTCTATTAAAAAAATACAGTAAACAGAATAAAAACTCAAAGGCTAAAATGTAAGTCTATTCATCTCACTACCAATCTCTGGGCATCCATATTTTGTTGAACTGCAAGTCCCATAATCCCCATTAAAGAACAGCATGGGGGTTGCACGTTGACCATTTCATGAAAGAACCTTACAGTATAAATTATATAAAGTTTGTTACTGGTGTAATTAGCCTGGTTTAATTGCTCCAGTAACAGATTGCGTTTTTAAATAGAAATATTACAGTGAGTCACAGCAAGGTCAGAGCGACCTGACACAGTGCCAATATAATACACTCAATATTTTCCCTAAGAGCCATTTGTCATTGGTACTCGCTTCTTCTATGCTAACACTGACACATGACCTTGAATTGACGGCTCTATTACTGCCATGCTCATTTTTGTGGGGAGATGTAAATAGCATTAATTAAATTAGCCATCTCCAAACACAATGGAGATCCATACACATATATAGAGAACATACACCCACATGGTAAGTTCTTTATTGCCTGGCTGACCAAACACAAAAGCGTAAACTCAAACGCACATTATAGGTAAAGAAAACTCTCTAGATGGGGGAAATTCATCAGTAATAAACAATGGAAAGGTTTTACCCTTCATCAGCACATTTGCACTTCAAAAAAGAGGTAAACCCTTCAGCTAGACCTCAGGCTTCAGCCATTTCAACTCCATTTGTCTATTGATATCACCGATTTATTTTATTGAAGTTGCAGGAGTCCTGCTTTCTTGGGTTTCATTTAGACACAATATGTTTTCTTATGTAACTGTTAAGACAATTTCTTCTCTGATATGTGTATTTTGATATGTAATTGTGTTTTTATTTTCTCTTTTCTATGAATTCTACCCCAGGCTGCTCCATTTTATTTCCTTGCATACAGACTTAGGCTAGGACCAGATGGAGCCAAAATCAGCCTGCTGAAAACGGCAGGCCGATTTCAGCCCCTCACTGTGAGCAGTATATTTTTCTTCTTTCTCATCCAGAACTCTTGTGTCCACTCTAGTTCTCGGCGGATCCTATTTTGTAAAGCCTGTCATTATAAAAAAAATATATGCAAGCACCCACTTTTTTTTAAAGATAAACTAAATCCAAATGTTTCACACAACCCAAAGAGAAAAAAAGGGGTAAAGTCAGCACTCAAAAGAGTTAAGGTGGCCATACTGCTGCCAACTAGGCCACTCCACACAAGTCAGCAGTTTACTGGCCCATGCATGGACGAGGACTACATTGGTTATAATCTTCTGCATAGGCCCTTGCCATGATTCCATTGTTGGCTTGGGGCTATGACCAGAACAGCCTGAGTGGGTGAACAAAAACAGACAATAATACTTGTTGGCTGCTAATAATTCAAAAGTGATGTGGTAGATCTATGAACCTCAGAGGGGCAAATTTACTAAAGGGCGAAGTGGCTAACGCTAGCGAAAATTCGCCAGCGTGACGTCATTTCGTTACTTTGCCGATTTACTAACGGGTGCTGGCGTAAATTCGCTAGCGAAGTGGACCTACTCTTGCGCTACTTCGCACCCTTACGCCAGGCGCAGTTGTGCTATGGCGAAGGGAAGTAACTACGCTAATTCACTAATTTTCGCATTTTACTGAACGTTTTTTCTTGCGCCAGACTTGCCTTCACCACCTCAAAAAAAGTTGAATTTTTTTCTATGTCCCAAAAAACGATGGTGTCTCTTACTTTTTTGAAGGGTGAAAGGTTGAAAAAGATTTTTTGGGGGTACCCTCCTTCCCCCTACATTTCCTAACATATGGCACCTAAACTATACAGTGGGCACATGTATAGGGCAAAATAACACCTCTATTTTATCTTATGAAGCTTTCCCAGGCTTGTGTAGTGTAATGTATTTGCTGCTACATATACGTTCATTGTACTTTAACTGCACGCCGTATGCAAATTAGGCATCGCTAGCGTAACTTTGCTTTGCTTGACAAGTGAACAGTAGCACAACTTTGCTACCTTTCGCCTCCCTGAGCGCAACTTTGGATTTTAGTGAATTAGCGGTGCCCTGGCGAAACTTTGAAGGTAAGTAAATATGACCCAGAATGAGGGCGGAGTTGCGGAACTCCGTGTTCTTCTTCCTTAATATAAAGAGGCCTTGCCCACACCAAGCTATTTGTAACGGCATTACAAACACTATAGTAAGGCTGAGCCAACAACGCCTTCACAGAATCTTTGGAGAAACAGAGCAAATTAAAAATATATATTCAGCTTTTAATTTGTTCATTGAGAAAACCCATAGGGTCATAAAAATAGGTATACTGGATCTAAAAGCACAAGAGATAATTTGGATTTTAGTGAAAGTAAACAGCTTAGAGCAATTTTTAACTCCTTGTGAGCCAGTGGTGCCTGAGCTATCCATGCCACTGAGGCTGGCACCACAGACTCTATTGCATGTGTCATGTAAATGGCAAACTGAATGTCCAAGTTGACTCAGTTTAGGTAAAGCAGTCAGCAAAAAGGGGTGGGTTTTACCATAATGTGGGTGGGGTTTCCAGCAGATAAAGAATAAGCTTGGGCGTAACTGGCCATGACCTAGGGACATCATGGACATGTATTAAAATGTCCTGAATTTATATTTTCAAACTAATAATTAGAAAAAAAAATTAGCTGCAGCTCTTACATCTATCAACTCTGATGCAAGCAGGCCATACACTTATTTTTTATCAATTGACGAATGTTTGAATATCAAGCGTACTTTTTAATGCAACAATATTTAACATTCAGATTTAAACTTTCAGATAAAAGTAGGAAAAATTACAAATCAGACAACGTTCTAGACCGTTTACGTTCTTACGAAAGTTATGCCCTGGAAATAGTGACAGTCATCCATGGATATCATCAGATAAGCAATACATGCAAAGATATTTTCATTATCCTCCAAAAATGTTCTAACCTGTCGTCCGATCAACTAAACGACAGTCTCAATGGTACAAAAAACAACTTTATCACCAGATAAAAATGTCAATTCTGTTCGCAAGTTTGGAAACTTTCCCTAGTAGAATTCTGTACTCAATGAAGTGGTTGTATTATCAAACTTTGTAGGAAAAAATATATTTCAATTGTGCATCTGTGCATATTTTAATATCATTAACACTGCCATCAGCTTCGACTGCCACTACAGAAAGTTGATATTTATTTTCCTCACTGTAAGACAAGGATTATGTTTACAGGTCTTGCCAAACACAACCCTCCCCTTACTACAACATAGACAGGCCTTATCCTATATGTATGACATCATCAATTTACTATAACCTTGCACTCAAACGTGTCATATAGAAATACAGTAATCAGCCCACTACATGTACAAAAGCTGAACAGTAGTGACCTGGATTATCCTTCAATGGCAGTTCATAACAGGAATGTAACTTTCCCTGTTACCATGGGGTCTGTTTTCTCTGCAAATAACTACTCTGAGTTAATTAGGCACCAGGGTGTTGGGTCATGGCTTATATCTCATGCATACTGTCCTGCCGAGTGCTGCCTGTTGGTAAAGAAAGATGCACAGTTCATTCCCAGTAAACAAAAGGCTATTACATTCCAATGAATGCCATTACTAGCACAAACCCATAAATATCAGCCCTAAATAGCTGATGAGACCTAAGGAAAAAAAGGCAGAGAAGGGGGAAGGCTCTCATTCTGACATATGAAGAAGCCATCATCATTACATTAAGGGCCACCAATAAAATTGCCCTAAATTAGTAATGCTGAAAGGGCTGTTAAGTCTAAAACTAAGCAAGGCCAATTAAAGTAACCCATTCTTATCCAACAGCCATTTCACAGTAAAAATAGGAATTTACTCAACAACTCATGGGAAAAAGGAATGGCCCCCCAAAGGTCAAGGAATGATCCAAAAGCCATTCCCAATAAACAACATGAGCTAAAAATAAATTATACAACACAGTTTTAATGAAGCACAACTTTATAGCAGAACTCTAAAAAAATATTGAGACCCCGACAAATCCCAACAACATGGCTGCCAAGAAAAGCCACTCCAGTCTGGTGGGAAGACCAGGCAAGTGGGGAGGTTGCAAATAACAAACCATTACAAACACTGCATAGAATATATTTGATATAGAAATGATAATGCTGAATTATTACAGTGCAAAACAAATGCTATAATATTAATGAAAGGCAGTAATGTTTAATGTGAAGCCACAGTAGCATCAACTACCAGAATAATGGCAAAGACACAAAGCTTTAGGGCTAGGCCACACGGGAAGATTTCAGGGAGATTAGTCGCCTGGCGACACGTTTTTAAAAGACAATTTCGAGCGACTTTGAAAAACGTATTGCCGCGTGTGAATAGGCGCAGGCGACTTTAGCGCTAGCGGGTGCGAGATACCAGCAAGCCATTCAGGGAGATTAGTCGCCTCAAAGACGCGGCGATTAGTCGCCAGGCGACCAATCTCCCTGAATCTTCCCGTGTGGCCCTAGCCTTATACCTTTGTGCAGATCATTTGTTTTTAAGACAAGTGGGAAATTTCCTAATTTTCAGCCACTGTCATGATACATGGCAGAGCTCCGCAGGTACTAAAAGGTTAAAAAGAAGGAACAGTTCTTCCCTCCCCCACTTTAAAGTAAAAAAAAAAAAGTAAGAATTCAAGGGTGTGAAAGAAACCTGTTTTGCAAAGAATTACCAAAGATGTGCAAATCATCCCGTATGGTACGGATTACATTCACAAATGGCCTTCTACTTTCAGAGAGATTCAGTAGGGCAAAGCCACCCTGACTATCTCATCCATCAGTGTATGTCAAGTCATTCATCACAACAGTAAGAAATGCGTGCTTTTGTACTTAAAGTAAGGCCATTAGCATATCAAAAAGCAAAAGGTATGCATTCTTAATGCAATTATAGCAAGGGTTCAACTCAATTACCCAGGCTTTAGGTTGATAAACAAAGATATACCACTGGACATGTTGCAATCTTAAGCAATTTTGTAAATCAAACGCAAATATGTAATATAGTTGTGCCAAACAGAAAGCAAACCATGCATAAGTACTAACGCAAATATTAGATTCTAATGGATTTTTTTGCTGCTGATCAATTGTTTCATAAGTATCAATGGATACCAAAAAATCAATGCTAAATTAAGTTGGGGGGGAATGGACAGACTTGTTAATTAATTCGATTTAAAAATGTCTTCATTTGAGTCTCAAATGAAAATTAAATTAAATTACAATCGTACATCTGAGCACTCGGCAATCCATTCTGCTCACATATACATATTTTCAAATCTCATCTGCCATTATTTCTCCCCAACAAAGATGCCAAAATGATTCTCATAGGAATATCATAACTATTTCTGTTGCTTCCAAATAGGTTTTCAGCTTGCTGGGGCAACAGTATGTCCGAGCTTTGTTTGATTATACTTTCCAGAAAGAAAGAGGGGAATATTAAAAGCTGACTGTCACTTTTAAGTCCATTAAACTGTACAGTCATTTAATAAATCTGCTTCTAAAATAGTTTTTTTTTTTTTTTAAGGTTTTCTTAACAAGTTCCTCAACCTAACATTTTTCTCCCAGCTGCAAAGAAGACAATGATGCTGTGAGTCACCAACAGATAACAGCTTTTGTTACTGTAATTGAACTATTGACACACAGCATGGCTGAACTGAAAAACAGTAAAAAAAATAAATAAATAAAAAAAAAAAGCTAATCTTATTTGTAAACAATAGTGATTACGTTTCCACTACAGTTTGGGTACAAGTTTATATCAATGAAAGTTCCCCTTTAAAATATTGTTACAGAGAAACTAATAACAGAAAAACAAAAAGGGCCCATACATTCACAAGGCAGGCAGAAATGTTGGTTTCTTGATTTCTGATAATACAGAACAAGTATGACCAGTCTCCATTCAGCTTCAAGCCCCGGCATCCCCCGACACCCAGTTGTAGTTGTAGTTCAATAACAATTGAAAGCCAAAAAGACAAATGAAAACCTGGCACAGCCTTAAATATAAGCTGCATGGAAATGTTGCCACCAGATTTGATAAATTATTCTTATGAAATTCATATGAAAATAGTCCTCAATTCAATAGAATTCAATAGAAATAGTCGAGTTTAAGTAATGTACAGGTATGGGATCTGTTATCCGGAAACCTGTTCTCCAGAAAGCTGGATAACAGGCCCTTTACCTGTATTCACACTGGCACCTCAACATCAGAATTTTTTTTATATTAATCACTATGCAATTGGTCAGTGGAGATACTGAAATCTTGCTTTAATTGGGTTTAAAAAAATCAGTGAATAACCCTCCAAAGAATTACAGTCTGTTTTTATTCACTTTCCATGCAACTTCGAAGCAGCTTTCCCCATTAGCACAAAAACCCCATAGGCATGAGTTCTAATTGCCAAATGTGTTTTAATTACTGTCCACATCCAAATAACACATGCAGTCCAATATTAACTTAATAACTGAGTGCTTCCTTTTAATTTTCCTGTGCCCTCATATGTACGGCTTTAAACTCTGTTTTCCCCGCAGTGGTACTGTGGTTAGTATTGCTGTGTTGCAGAACTGGGATCCCTGTACTTGTGTGGGTTTCCTCTGGGCACTTTGGATTCTACACACACCCCAAAAACCTACAGGCAGGTTAGCAGACTCCTGATAAAAATGACCACTGTAAGTGAATGTGATAGGGAGACTGTAAGCTCCATTGGGGCAGGGGCTGATGTATATTCTCTACAATGGGTTGTAAAATATGTTGGTGCTATATAAGTAAAGCAAAATAATTATACCAAATCATTTCTGCCAGAGGATTACTAGCACAGTATACAAAACAGTGACACAAATATTCCACAAGAGCCACTTACTGCTTTGGAAATGCTTCACCTCCATCTTATTGATCTATGTTTCCCCAGGCAGACTTGTTCTGTGTGGTTTGTGAGAGCTGCTTGCACAATCGACTCCTCTTGTTATGGTAAGTGCTGCTATAGTGGGTGTGCCAAGGCCTACCTGACTCGTTCAGTTTTACTGGAAATACAGATTCTTGGCTCTCAAACAAAATGTAATCCCCAAAATTACAACAGGTTGCAAATAATTGTCCAGTTGTCTAAATCCAATATAAATAAAATCTGCTGTATACAGTAGTGATTTGCGGGTAGAGAAAAATTTGACCACACCCGACCCTAACCCAGTGCACTTCCAAATTTATAGACCCGCATCTACCCCATCCTGTAATGATGTCTCGTAATGGGTGGAGCTGCACAGGCGCAAATATATAAAAACCACTGACTGGAAGCCGGCACAGTAAGGTCACGGGGTGGGGAGGGTGTACGTAGGGTTGCCACATTTTCTGGAAAAAAATACCAGCCTTCCTATATATTTATCTTTTTTCCCTATTAATAACATTGGGACCAACAATCATTTTTACCCGGTCAGGCCTGTAAAATACCGGCCAGATGGCAACCCTAAGTGTAAGGAAGAGCTCCCCATGTGAGTGTACTATCGCTGGCCAGGGGCAAATTTATTTTTAAAAACTACTGTTAACCCCAATCAGGGTGCTGGTTCTATTAGCCCATACTTTGGTGGGGCAAAATATTTTAGAGTAAAAGGTACCCTTTAACCAAGTAAATACAAACTGGCTGTACCTAATTTTAGCATTTTTGCATTTATAATATACAAACCCTCCCTATTCAACTCATCTCATCCCAACAATTATTGCATTTCAAATTTAAAGGACCATCAATTAGCCATAAATACAATCAACAATTGTGTATAAAGAGCATCTGAAACTTTTTCTTAATAGGCTAAAGGCTGGAGGGGAAACAAGTTAGTGTCAGAGCCCGACATGTACAGTATATTATTACCAACAGAAAACTAAACACATTAGTGAAAGGGATGAAAACAAAATTATATGTCTCGTGATTTACTAGAATACTGCACAATGAATCAGACCTGTGCACTCTGGCCACTATCAGGAGGAGTCCAATAAGTGGCCCAAAGTCAGAGGTGGGACCAGTGGCATAACTAGGTGTAGAGGGACCCAGGTATAGGATGCAACCTGGGCACCCCCCCCTTCAAACCTGCGGGTACTGCCTGCGCCAATGAAAAATTCCCCCACCCTGCTTCCTGCTATTTGCTTGCTGAAGCTCTGGTGGGCCCAAGAAGGTACAGGAGTGATTGCACCCCCTCTAATTGCGCCACTGGGCGGGTCCTGAGAGACACTGATGCATGATTCGCAAACGATGAAGGATAGCAAGGAGTGTGATAGGGCAAGGAGTGGCTGAGGGACATGGAGGTATGGCCAGGAATGCAATTTAGTTAGCAATTGGGCCCACCACTCTCAGTGCAGAATAACTGTAGCTCCATATATTCAAATGGAAGCCCTGATGCCACTATCCCCAGTGTTGATCTGGTAAGGTCGTAGATGTGGTTTCTTATGTGATTTGCCATTCAGCACCCTAATAACAAGCAGTGCAAGTTTTGCATGCATTTCTATGACATTAAATTAGATTGTAAATTAGTTTTAGATCGCATTTAATGACTACCTGTTTAAAAGGAAACATTGTGCCTTTTATTACATATGTATGTTTATTATATATGTAGTGTGTTCATATTAGTATTCAGATACACAGAACTGTAGACAATGTGGCTATTGGAAAAATACCTGACAGCTTTTATTGTGCTGGATTCGGGAAAGGAGGCGGGGTTGGCAATTTTGCAAAGGAAAGAGCATGATTACAAAAACAGGCATTTAATGCATTCTCTGAATAATGACCAGGTCTAAAAGCCACTGAAATGATTCTGTGCTCTGATCTATGCCAGGAAATGCTATTTAATCCTAGACACTGGGACTCTCTGACCTGGAGGGTTTTATCAGCCCCGCTGTGACCCTGACCGGTTACTCTCCAGCTCCCACACAAAATTGTTTGTCCAACACTGCTTCTCTAAACAAAGCTTCAAACAATTCTTGTCATGGAAAAAGCACAAATTTTGGTAATTTGTTTCAACTTAAAGGATTTTAATTCTTTAAGTTTTACCTTACATTTATTCTGTTGCAGGCATGTCCATGGTGGAAAAAGAAAATGGTGCTTTACTCCAAGTACAGAAGATTCAAGGGCTCATTTACTAAAGCTCCATTACGTGCAAATGGAACCCTGGAAGTCCAGCTTGATAAAGGTCCAGGAGCAAGACAGAAATGTTGCAATTGTCACAGATCAAAGTCATATGTCTGAAATAAAGGTTTTTTTAAACTTCATCCTTGAGCTGTTGCTGTGTCGTATACTAGAATTCTACAATCCAGTTGGTGAGTGGACCACGGGTCAGGTGCACTGACTGAAAACTATTGTAAAGATTGTGAGTGCTACAAAGGGAACCCTGGAAGTAACATCCCCTTGGAGAAGTTAAGAGAAAATCAGAGGGAAATGTATTATGCATTATATATTGGTGGAACCACAGGAAAACAATTTACCCATAGAAAAAAAAATCCCATGTCTTCAAAAATGACCTATATCCCACAATCACATTGGACATTGGGGACATTCAAATATGCAACTGCATGCTTGTTATATATTGATGAATAATGCTGAGTTACGGCTGGTGCTATAAAAATAAATAAGTATTAAGGCATCTTGGTCACGTCACAAAACCTTTCGATCTATATACTTGCTATAACATAAATACCTGACTTGAGCTTAAACACATCTCATTCCTTATACTGCAGGATAAACAAATGTACTGTATACAATTCACTCACAAACATAGAGGCAGATTTATTGCAATCTGGTTAATTTGACCTAAAGAGTAAGGAAGGATTCAGCCATTTTCAGGTTGGCCAGTAAACCACTCACATACATTAATGGGCAGGATCTAACCATTCTTCCCCAAAAACAAAAGCAGGATTCGGGCAACAAATCACAACTTTGCACAACAGAGAAAGTCAGTCTGCAGTTCTCTCTCAGTTCTGCCTTTCTGCTGGCTCTCCACCAGCTACGTGTACATATGAGCCGGCCAGCTTTCTACACTGCAAACAAGGTATCAGCTATCCACAATTACCTAAAAGAATCAGCCAGTAAGGAGT
Organism: Xenopus laevis; assembly: GCF_017654675.1. Classification (NCBI taxonomy): domain Eukaryota; kingdom Metazoa; phylum Chordata; class Amphibia; order Anura; family Pipidae; genus Xenopus; species Xenopus laevis. The sequence continues at coordinate 115,432,856 of NC_054381.1, read as the reverse complement.
AATATGGCTAGTGTTAGCAATGTTTTATATTGAGCAGCACAGCTTTTAAATAAAAAAACACTCCGAAACAGCTTCCATAAAAAGCATGTGATAGAAATACATTCCTGCAAGTTGGGTCATGGGTACAATGTCTGACTTTGCTAAACAATCCTGATCTATTATTTTTCTTGACTACAAAGCACAGAGCATATCACATTGTGCTGTTTACCTGGATCATTTTTGCTGCCTATTGTAAACTACAACTCCCTAAATCGGAAAGTTCCTCAATAAAAGAATTACAAACCTTTCTGTAAATCTATAAAGTAAAACCATCAATGACCAGCCAAGTAAAGGAATACTGTCAGTATGTTTAAAAAATATTGTAACATTGGCTTCATCTTTTATCCACCAACTTTATCTAGGTAGTGGAAACAAGCCCTCAGTTATTATGCGAAAGTACAAGTTGGAAATAAAAGATAATTTAATTACCATGAAGTTAAGAGTAACGAGAAAGTCATTCATCTCTACATGAACAGCTGAAGCATTGTGCAAAGTAGTGCTGGGGCGGCAATTTGGATGACACCCTACAGCCCTTTAACCCTGAAACTTTGGCCACCAACATAGATTGATCATACAGACATCTGGCAGGCTACCACAACCTAGATATAAAAAGAGAAAAAGCACAGCCACTCATTCTGCTTTTACAGAATTGCTTATAACTGCTCACATATATCTTGAATATGTTTCCAACAATAGTAGTGGCATCATGGTGTAGCCCCACCCTTTGGATTACATAATTGGCAGTTACTGCCATTGAGTTAGGACTGGGCATTAAAAATGGCTGAAGACAGAGGTTCATGTTTGTTAGGGGGATTCGGAAAATGTCTTAAGGTGGCCATACACGGGCAGATAAAGCTGCTGATATCGGTCTTTTGGACCGATTTGACAGCTTATCTGCCCGTGTATGGGGGTTTCCGACGGGTCTTCCCGATCGATATTTGGCCACGATATCGATCGGGAAGGTTTGATTTTTAACAGACCGACCCGTCAGAGCCACTTGGCGCATCGTAATTCGATTGTTCGGCCATACGGTCGAACGTTCTAATTACCCCTGATATAGCCATGCCGTTAGTGGCATATCGGGTAAAGATCCGCTCATTTGGCGATGTCGCCAAACGAGCGAATCTTTGAGTCTATGGCCACCATTACAGTCTCCATCTTGCTCTTCTTTACTTCATTCTTTTAACAAGTGTATCTCTCCAGGGGCCCTCAACACATACCTATTTGTCCACCTCCACCCAAAGACAGCGGTGTATATATAGAAATATGCATATGGTAATTCAGTATTTGGATGAATCCAAAAATCATAGATTTGGCTCCTGCATTAAAGAAGATACATTTACTTAGAGAAATAATATATTTTACCCTCCACAATGGCTCCAGCCCCCATACCTGTGAATGCTGCCAAGCCAAGGTATGCTTGTGGTGATTCATGTGTGCCCAGGCGCATGCTGTTCTCCCCATTTATACAGAAAACTCGACTCTTATCAACAGACGGCAGTACATTTTGTTCAAAGCACTTCATATTTTTACGGCTTGCTGTAAATTACAAGAAACTGAACTTGCCTAGATGAATTATTCTAGCTTCACTGTATGCCAGAAAATCCAATTGTCCATAACCTTTTCACCTCCTGTAATATTGGAACAAGCTGTACCTGTATCAGCAGCTGCAACACACTGTACCTTCCCTGCTATGTTTGTAGCAAAACCATCAGTCCTGCCAATGAATGTAGTATTATATGAAATATATTCCTAAATTCCTATTATGAGGTTGCCAATAAATTCTGTTTCCTTGCAATTCTAATCAAGGGCATTTCTGACATCTTTTTTTCTCATAACCTAATTATATCCTTAATGTTAACAGTTTGGAAAAAATGGAAAATAAAATGTAAATCTGGCAACAACATTATCGCTATAAGGGTTTCGCAAGATGTTTTTTCTTCAGTTAATTTACACTGTGTTTAAGCCATTAGAGGCAAATTAAATAAAGCATGTGCCAAATCCATAATTTTTAAATGTTGCCAAACATTGAATCCTCCAGATAACATTTGGCCAAAGTTAAAGGGATTGCTCACCTTCCAAACACTTTTTTTCAGTTGAGTTGTTTTCAGATTCACCAGAAGACTTTTTCCAATTGTTTTCCATTTTTATTTGATACCGTTTATAAAGTTGAATGTTCCTGCCTCTGGAGTTTCAGTCTGGCAGCTCAAAAAACTCAACAAAAACATAACTTGAGCTTTTTGAAAAGTAAACAAAATTTCAAGCAAATTTGCAATATACATAATTTAAAAAATATGCAAACTTTTCATGATTTTTAATGGTTTCTGAAAATTCCTTAAGCCTAGCCCCCTGCTGATCTGTCTGACTACTTTGCTGAGCTGGCTGACTACTGTTACTTTATATCAGCAGCCAGCTGTCCTCAGCCTGCATCCTCCAACCCAACAATTTCCTGCACATGTGATTTCAATAAGGAACTGAACATCATAGTGCAATGCATTGAGGGTTATGTAGTATCTGCATGCTGTCTGTAAGCTATGGAGAAGTGTTTAGTCCCTCCTTCCCTGCCAGGATTTCAAATGATGCAGAAAGAAAAGAACTGTTAAACAGCTGGATTTCAGCATAGAAAATTGCATTTATTAATACTTTTTGAAGAAATAGGTAACTGTGATGGATATATTAGGGGTTTCTGTGTTATGTGGACATCTTTATCAAATTTTGGTTTGGAAGCCGGAGTTCCCCTTTAATGAAAGTCATTGATTCTGCTCAGCAAGGACAAGAAATGTATCAACTTAATGTATCAGTTTAGAACAGTTTACAGGGTCAGCAATCCCCCCCCCCCCCAGAGCTACTTCAGAAGGTGACAAATGAACCTTTTAGATCAGGAGTGCCCATACTTTACTAATGCGAGGTCTGCTTTTAGTGATGGTGTCCCATTATGATCTACATCCATAAAAACATTGTTAGCATTCTGTTTCATGGAAAATATTACTTAAATACTAATTATTGGGAAAATGTACATTGCTATATCTAACAAACAACTATATCTTATGTATCTACTGATCACCAGCTAGAGGTCTACTGGTAGATCCCGTTCTACCTTTTGGGCACCCTTGTTTTAGATTTATTAGAAAAACTGCTGCAAATAGAAGATAATTGAAAAAAGTCTTTATTTTTGGTGAACAATCTGAAATCAACAGAATTGAAAAAAGTGTTGGAAGGTTGGAACCCCTTTAAGCCCTGACCTGCATATTCAAATTTGAGACTAATAAAAACTGCATAAATTGTAAACAAAAAAAGTGTCACATTCAGTTGTCCTGCGCCTTAAAGTCACATGAATTTAGGCTTCAGATTATGTCTGTAACATGCACCAGAGGAAGGACCAGTTGGGTCCGCAAAATGTAGTGCGTCAATAAAAACGACATTTATCACAGTTTTGAAGACTCTCCAGAGTTCCTAATGTTATACTTCAGATTAGGTTGGTTGAACAAAATCATATCCGGCTGGACACAAGGGTCACATCAGCAAATATGCCTACATATTTTCAGCTTTGCTCTTCACCTGCAAAACATGTGTGTTGCCCCAGAAGCTTACATTTATATAAATATTCTTAGTTTCAGCTGAGAAAGCCATGCATGGTCGCAGGGCCCTTTTTATATGGCACAAAACAAAGAAGCAAATCATAATGCAGGTGTGGAATACAGAAAATCATTTAAATGATCTATTATCAGAAAACCACATGTCCCAAGCATTGCGGATAACAGCTAATGTTTTGTAGAACCAAGGCTAAACAATAGATACTATCTGTTAAAGCTGTTGTCAGGTGGTGTTCAGGCCAATAAAGCTCAATTGCATGCAATAAAGCTCAATATTAATAACAAGTTCCTTCACCAGCGGATATGTGTTATGAGCCTATAGCTAATGGTACACAGAGCATTTCTTCTTTGTCATATTATAACCAGAAAGAAACACTTGATAACCCAGTGCCTCCTGACACTGTTATTTTTGGAAACTGGTCGTCACCACTCAAGACAAGTAGTTTTTGACCCAAAAATGCTCAAACATGAACTTTCAGGCGGATAGATGAATGACAGACATGATACCTGGGAGTATATCAAGGGTTTCTCTGCTGGCTGAGCTAGCAGAGGAACTTTAAATATAGCATTACCCTTATAAGTAAAAAAAAAAAATAAACATTTCTAAACAGTAAACGGGTATCTGTGTTTTAGATGGAATGATGGTATGATGGAACAAAACAATATGGCCTTAGGAACATCTAAAAACCAGAGGGCAATTCAGTCCTGCCTTTTATCAATCTCTACTTTAGGTTCTGTGGGCTTCTTTTATAGACATTTGAATTTATGATACAACACACTTAATATAGTAAAGGTGGCCATTCGCTGTTAAATACTCTATCCAACGGATACTTTACAAGAGGCCATACATATTGTGATTCTAAGGCCTAGACCAGTGATCCCCAACCAGTAGCACATGAGCAACGTGCTGCTCTCCAACCCCTTGGATGTTGCTCCCAGTGGCCTCAAAGCAGGTGCTTATTTTTGAGGCTTGGAGGCAAGTTTTGCTTGCATAAAAACCAGGTGCACTGCCAAACAGAGCCTCAATGTAGGTTGACAATGCACATAGGGGCTACTAAATAGCCAATCACAGCCCTTATTTGGCACCCCAGGAACATTTTTCATGCTAGTGTTGCTCCACAACTCCTTTTACTTTTGAATGTTGCTCATGGGTTCTAAAGGTTTGGGATCCCTGGCCTAGACAGTGCTTTGTCTGCCTGGAGGTGGATGGGCCCAAGGGTCCATTGCTCCCATGATGGCAGCACCAGGGGATAAAAGAAAAAAAGTGTCATTGTCCAGGCCACTACAGCAGCCTTGGACATTCCCCCCAGATGAAAACAACCCACGGGATATAACAGTTTTTCATGTAAAGTACATTAAGAGGCAGATTTATTAAGGTTCGAGTTGTGTTTTTTACAAAAAATTTTAGATTTCAAGGGTATTTTTGAGTCAAAAATAGAAAAATTTTGGGTTAAAAAAATGAATTTTTCAAGATTTATTATACCACTACCCGGTAATAGCTTGGATCCGAAAATACACCATCTAAAACCTGTCAAGGTCATGAAGAAGTCAATGGCAGAGGTCCCTTACACCATTTGAAGATGTTAATAGCCTTCATGATGTTCAATTTCTTTTTTTGGTCGATTTAGTTTGAAAAATCTGTCAATTCAAGTTTTCTGGTAGTTAACCCCGACTTCACCGATTTGAGTTTTTTTACATTCTAGTTTTTTCTTAAAATTAAAAACCATTCGAGTTGTGAGTTCATTTGAGGTCTAGAAAAGCTCGCATAGCTCTAAAATTCAACCTTTTTATAAATAACCCCCTAAATGTTCAGGTTTATTTTTTTTTACAGAACAAATTCAGATTGATAAAGTTCATTGAGTTTTTTCCATTCAAGTCCTCTTTACCGGCTGTTTATCTCTTTCTGCTCTCACACAGTTCTTCCCCCCCACCCTTTGCCTTTACATGTCTTTATTTGCTTGACCCAAGTTTCAAGGTAAAAATGAGGAAATTACATTTGAAACAGATCTTCAATTGTCTAAAAAAAGCCAAGCTACCCTTGCCTGAAAAAGAATACACTAGTGAGCGCATCAAATCAAATGCAATGATGATCTCAAGTTCTTAAGAAACTGTTGCCTTAGAAACCAAGAAGACAATGGACAAAGACCTTGCTATTGTTTTCCAGTCTAAATACAGTTAGCCCTTAGCAGATTCTGTTTGTCTCAGCAGGCATTTTGGCTTTGAAACAAAGACCCAAATGTCAGCTCAGATCCTTTCCAGGCTTAATCTTGATTAGTTATGCAAAAAGACCAGATCTGCTTCTGCTCCCACTAGATCTAACCAGAAATGGCCAGAGAAAAGTCAGTCAGTCAGATTGCACAGATAAAGGATCTTATTTGACTCAATGCGGGATTGTCCTAGATTTTAATTTAGCAGTTTCCCCTTAAAGCATGGACACACATGCAGATCTTCGTCGCTGTTCGCGCCAAGGTTTTTAAAAAAGCTGACAGCCACGTAAATATGCTAGCGACATGTGCCATTGCGTAAGCTTGAACCAGCTAACGTATTTACCCGACGGACGGCTTTTTTAAAAAAACGCACCAAAAACGCAACGAAGATCAGCATGTGTATCCATGCCCTTAGACTGCACAAAATAAAGAAAAGCAGCCAGCACCCATATTTTCTGTATTAGAATCAATGAGCTCAGAATGTGCAATTCACAATCTAGTTTTTAAAAATGGAATTAAATTTATTGTTTATTATTTATTGTTTTTAATTTTCTACATATACAGGTATGGGACCCTTTATCCAGAATGCACGGGACCTGGGGGTTTTCCGGATAAGGGATCTTTCCGTAATTTAGATCTGGGTTCCTTAAATCTACTAGAGAATCATATATAACATTAAATATAACATTAAATAAATCCAAAAAGCGTGTTTTACCTTCAAAAAGGATTCTTTATATCTTAGTGGGGATGAAGCACAAGCTACTTTTTTATTAGTGCAGAGAAAAAAGGAATTCCTTTTAAAAATTTGAATTATTTGATTATAATGGAGTCTATGGGAGACAGCCATCCTGTAATTCAGAACTTTCTGGATAACAGGTTTCCGGATAATGGATCCCATACCCATAATATTGTGAATATTTATGTGCATATATGTTCAGTAAAGGTGATTTGTTATTTATTTAATTTTTTTTTACGCCTAAAACTAGCCACACACAGGCCAAAATTGGCAACTTCAGACCTTACAACTGAGCTTATGTGCCTGCATGTGAGACCACCTATGTGGTTGGGGGTTGATCAGATATGGATTTGAAACTCATATGTGCAAAGGGCTTTTGATGTGGTCCTATCCTTACAGGCCTATGTTGTTTTCACTGGTCTGGATGGCAAAATCACCAAACACAGTGCCCTCTAAGTGCTGTAGTAACACAGTTGACACCGTCAGGCAAGAATTTTAGGGAAAGATCCACTTGTTTGCCAACCGGTGCGCAAATCTGCAGGTGAATGGCTAGCTGTACTCTAGGCCATCATAACTACACAGGGCTCATGGTCGATCCAGTCACTGTCCCAAGACTGACCATGGCTTGAAGAGTTCGTTTATTTATTATGCATAATAAAATGTTTATTCGGGTGCACTTTTTTGAAATAAGATTGAGATATGCCACATTCTAGGCAATATGTTCTCTATACTATATTGAATACATATGTACGTGGTGTGCACATGGCCGATTTATTGAGCTTTGGTGACTGCAAGTTTAAGTAGTGTGGGAAGCAGCGCCAAGACTCGCAAAACTGATCCCACCCTCACACCCACTGCTCACATTGGTGTTGCTTTGAAGTGTAGCAGTTGCCAATAAAAAAACATTTTATTTTTTTAAAATGTGTTTGTACACAGTGTGAAAACAGTTTAAATCACAAGCCTATATAAGATTAAGTAGAAAGCTAAATAGGACCATGTAAGACTTAATGATAATCTCCATTTAAATATTTGTCCTAGAACTCCCAAAAATACACAAGTTTGTACACAGAGTGGATCAATTACCAAAAAAAAAGTGTAAGCAAAAGTCAGTGGCATCAGAGCTCAATTTACACCTAAAAGGTTTCTCTCTTCACTAGCTTCACTATATAGCGGACATGTGTCAGTCTCCCGCTAGTCGGAGGGTCTCCAGATTTGGCAGTTTGATAGCAAATTTGACTGGAAATTGTAGGAATCTGAAAGTCTATCATTAAACCCTTATCTGGGGAGGCTATTGTCTGAGTTCAACAAAAGATCATCTGACAGGAAGTTGGCCACCAATGGGCAGATGGCCTGATGTTGAACAGTGAACCGATGAACAGTGTTTCCCAACCCTGGTGTTTTCCAAATACTTCAGAAATACTGCGGGGCACTGTAGCAAAAAAATAACATAAACATAGTCGTTTTTGCCCAGTGTAAAGCCGCCTAATAACATAAATACAAACTGCACATATTTGCCTAAATGTTTTGTCGTCATTGTGCAAAACAGTGTAGCTTTGGGAAATAATTACTTCTAAAACTACTTATTGACATTTTTTATGAGGGGGGGGGGAGTCTGGGTATTAAAGTGAACATTTCTATTTACTTTCTGGCAAACTGAGGCCCTATGTTACTTTATAACATACACTTTAGTCAGGGTCAGAGCCAGTAGCCCACAAGACAAATGGAAGCACATGGAGCACTCTAACCCCCACTGTAATCAATCCACAATATCAGTGATCAATACACCCCAACACTATATAGGAAACAAAAAATGCAAGATGAGAAAAGCCAAGGCACAGCTCCATGTGCAATTAGCCTAACAGAACACTGCCCAACACAAGAGGTACATAGATATAATAAAAGTAGCTAAAATGGAAATACTGCCATGTGTATAGACAGGGAGGGATATAGGAAGCTGAGACTAATGATGGGCGAATCTGACCCGTTTTGGTTCACTGAAAATTCGTGAAACGGCGAAAATTCGCTAAAATGCATTCTCTATGGACGACAAAAATCTTTTTTGGCGGGCAACACATTTTTTCACCCATTAGAGTCTATGGGCGTTATTTTCGCCGCGAAACCCGGCAAAAAATTTAGCTCATCGCTAGCTGAGACTGTTCTAGTTTGAAAGAGCCACAAAACAAAAAAAATCCCACTGAAAATGTAAAAGGTACAGTGAAAAATACATTTATACAGTACAGTTTAATCAAATTTTGAATTACGAACCTTTGACCTTATATTACTCTACCCCCACCAAAGCACATCTTAATCTGTAATTCCCAAAGGCAAACAGTCTGTCACCTATTCCAAAGACTTGTAATGCGATCAGCCAAAACAGGCAGCTGCTCCTTCTTAAAAACGCGGAGGAACGGCCTAGTTTGAGCATTAAGAGGGTGTCTGAGCCTGGGTGGGTGCTGCATTGATAAAGCTAGCAGGCAGCTGAGTAATCATTACATTATGCGTTAGCACTGTCAGTAAACACATCATCCTGTAAGAGTCCCATCCCCAAAATTAGCTGGGATGCAATCAATTCCCTAAAAGGGTACAATCCAGAAACACAAAATATTCTCTGTAACAAGAAAAATAATTTTTGCAACTTATTCATGAGAGACCAAAGCTCATTTCTACCTATTGCCTATTTAATCTCATATTTATCAGATATTTCAAACCATTGTAACAGATAAATTAAAAAAAATCATTACAACAATAATGTTAATAATAATTTAAATAAACTATACAACAGGACAAAATGACAGAAAATAATAATTTAAAAAATGAATATGGTTAAAAGACTAGTGTGCATTACAAACTTCCCCACTGGCTACTGCTTTCCATTAACTGGTAATGCAAGGTTTGAGGCAGATATTTTGCCAGCTTTACTGGCTTGTGACAGCCTCCCACAACAAAATTTGATCAGGGCTCAGTCAGATATTAATCAGGTAGGACAGAGGACTAAATGATCAGAATACAACAAAGGAAATGGGCATTGACAGTACTAGCTGATTGGTCCTCAATCTCCAAAAAAAAATCAAACCTGCGCGATCAATATCTGGCCTGATATCGATCGGGTAGGCCCATCAGAACGCCCCATACACAGGCAGATAAGCTGCCGAATCAGTCTAAAGGACCGATAACTCCAGTTTTAATCTGCCCATGTAAGGCCACCCTTAAACAGGTTGACAAAGGGTCGATAAAATGCCAAATTAGCATCTTTTATTGTCTCATGTATGGCCAGCTCTAGGTTTGCGAATACACACAATAGTAACACTTCACTTCTGGATCAACTAGCAGGTTAAAATAGAGTAAAAAAGTTGGGACGTTTGTCTTTTTATAACCTAACTTACTATTTTACTATGTTCACAATTTTACTATATTGTGCAGCACAAGCATAGATACCCACAAGGGAACCTTGGAAAATAAAGGCAATATGGCACTACAGAATTTAGCAAATAAAAAAAATAAAAAAAGATACCTGGGGAAAAGGTAAGTGATCAGTGGTGTAACTACCAGGGGTGCAATCGTACCTGGGCATGCCGAAGCAGAAACCGCAGGGTGCGTTTCTGGAGAGGATGGAGGAACAGTGCATATCCTGCACCCTGACCTATATGACGCTAGTTATACAATTGTTAGAGATATAATACACTGGGTGTTCCCAACACATTGGCACTCCTTTCCTTGTCCTTTAAGGGGGATGGCACACTGGATTCTTTGTTGCCCTGTGGAAAGTCACAATTCCCAAAAAATGCCTTTCTGTGGCAGGGGAATGGGAATCGTGTAATTGCAGAAAAATACTGAAAATCAGTTTAAAAATCGAATCTGTTTAATCTACAACTGAAATTTATTCAAAAGAATGACAGATTTCTACTTAGGCACTTGGCTTGGGCTAACAACATTCGGATATATGCCAGTGTAGAAACCTGCCATTAGCCTAAAAATGGATGGATCTTGTTATGAAATCTGGTCTTTTGTGTGGGGTGTAATTAGAACAGGTTCCCTTTTGGCCTTAGATAATATAAGCAGATCACAGACAAATTTACAGCCTTAACTGCACTATTAAACAGTATAACTTGTATGTTTTGTAAAATATAGACATATATATCTAATATGCCATAGACCTTAGATAGACAGTATAACAGAATATTACATTTTGTTTTTGAGTTTGTATTACAACCCCGCTACTGTGACCAGTCATAATCATATGTATCTGTACCTACAGTATATTCAGTAAACTGAGTGGTAATAAAAGCACCAACATTTTTGCAGCAGATATCTGCATTTGACCATTTTTCCACATCCTCTTCTGCTGTATAAATCAGGCTTTACTGAAACCCGTTATCCAGAAAGCTACAAATTACAGAAAGGCTGTCTCCCATCGACTCCATTTTATCCATATAGAATTTTTTTTTTTTTATACAAATGATTTCCTTATTCACTGTAACCTTGTACTTGATCCAAACTAATACATAATTAATCCTTATTGGAAGCAAAATCAGCCTATTTGGTTTATTTAATGTTTAAATGATTTTCTAGTAGACTTAAGGTATGAGGATTCAAATTATGGAAAGATCCATTATCCAGAAAGACCCAGGTCTCCAGCATTCTGGACCATAGGTCCCATACCTGTATCTCAGTTTGGATCAAGTACAAGATACTGTTTTATTATCACAGAGAAAAAGGAAATAATTTTTTATGATTCGGATTATTTGGATAAAATGGAGTCTATGTAAATGTTCCCAAAGCTCTTTTTATTGAAGACTATATTCTATACACCAGTCCATCGCCATATTTATGAACCTACTATATAATATGAAATCTTCACTACTTGAATTAATTTGCTCATTTACTATGTTTACTGTAATTTACTGACTGTATTACTAATTTTGGCGCTAATCTGCAAAAACTGTACAGGGTTAATTAGTGGCAGTCCCAGCCCAAGAAAACATATGTGGGGAAAAAATGTCACCTTTCAAAATTGGAACTGTTTGAAAGAAGTAAACATCCAAAAACAGAGGACCACGGATACAAAGAAGTTTATATATTGTTTTACATTAGCCATATTTATCTCAGCTGACTGAAAGACTTATGCTGTCTGGTGGTGAACACATCCTTGTTCATCTCCTGCTTTCCTATACCAAAACACGCAACAGCTTTTCTAAGGAAGGACAGTCATAATGAAAGGCAAAACCTGCTCAGTGTTGTGAAACCACACAATAAGGTCACCTACATCACCAGAGAGGAAACCAAGTGCTGCTACAAGATTCAGTTTTTGTGGTTACAAAACCCAAACAAACACAAATGCATCTGAACTAACATAGCCTAGTTTACAAAATAACATAATAGTCACCACCCTAGGCAGAGTACCATATATTAGCTTCCAAGCAGACGCTGCTACTGGGGGAGATTAGTCGCCCAGCGACTAATCTCCCCTAAATGCCTTTCTGCCAGCTAGAATGTAAATTGCCAGCAGGATGACACGCAGAACGCTTGTTTTTATTTTGCATTTAGTAGCAATGTGCGCCACAGCCCTAAAGATTTATGAAAAATGACAAGGCACAGGGCTAAAGATTGCTGGTTGAACAGCGAGTAGAGTGAGGCAGAAGCTGATAAAAATCTAACAAAAGGTACAATAATCATGGTTTCTGATGACTGAGAAACAGTTCAATGATACTCTTATCAGGTCAAGGACAAACTCCATTGTTAAGTGAAAGAAAAGAGTAAAAACGTATTTGCTTTTTCAACAACAAAGAGCAGTTTGGATAATAATCCTCTCCTACCTTATCAGAAACTAATGAATGACCGACCCATTTTTCCATTTCTGATAATCAAGCTGGTTCTATCTATGGGCCGGAAACATCCACCACAGAAAGTACCGTTGTGATTCAGGAATACTATTCACCTCTTGGTGAAGTTTACTACAGGCAAGTCATAACTCTAATAAAATAAGATAAGTTCACTGTATCATTTACATGGCCTTTATCGACAAACTATTTAGGAAGACAATGTAACGAAAATCCAGTAATGGTATAACATTAATCCCATTAAAGTTTGTTCACCTTTGAGTTAACTTTCAGTATGATGTAGAGCAGTGATCCCCAACCAGTAGCTCGTGAGCAACATGTTGCTCTCCAACCCCTTGGATGTTGCTCCTCTGGCCTCAAAGCAGGTGCTTATTTTTGAATTCCTGGCTTAGAGGCAAGTTTTGGTTGTATAAAAACCAGGTGCACTGCCAAACAGAGCCTCAAACTAGGTTGACAATCCACATAGAGGCTATCAAATGGCCAATCACAGCACTTATTTGGCACCCCAAGAACATTTTTCATGCTAGTGTTGCTCCCAAACTCCTTTTACTTCTGAATGTTGCTCATGGGTTCAAAACGTTGGGGATCCCTGATGTAGAGAGTGATATTCTGAGACAACTTGCAAATGGTTTTCATTTTTTATTATTTGTAGGTTTTTGAGTTATTTAGCTTTTTATTCACCTGCTCTCCAGTTTGATATTTCATCATGGTTGCTAAGGTCCAAATTACGCTAGAACCATGCACTGATTTAAATAAGAAACTGGAAAATGAATAGGAGAGTGTGTAAATAGAAAGATGAGTAATAAAAAGTAGCAATAACAATAAATGCGTATCCTTAGGCCTTTTGCTTTTAGATGGGGTCAGCAGAAGAAAGCAAATAATTAAAAAACTATAAAAAATAATGAAGACCAACTGAAAAGTTGCTTAGAACTGGCCATTCTATAACATGCTAAAAGTTAACTTAAAGGTGAACCACCCCTTAAAAGGAATAGCAACACCAAAATATGAAAGTGTTTTAAAGTAATGAAAATATCATGTACTGTTGCCCTGCACTGGTAAAACTGGTGTGTTTGCTTCATAAACACTACTATAATTCATATAAACAAGATGCTGTGTGGCAATGGTGGAAACTTAAAAAAGGCTATATGGAACAGGTTAAATAGTGGATAACAGATAGCAGATAAGCTCTGCAGAACATAATGGTGTTATCTGCTGTGTAAACTGAGCCTTTTCTCCTTTGAATGGCTGCCCCCAATGCTACACAGCAGCTCATTTATATAAACTATAGTATTGTTTCTGAAGCAAACACAGAATTCTTACCAGTGCAGGGAAAAACTGCATTATATTTGTATTACTTTAAAACACTTTCATTTTTTGATGTTACTGTTCCTTTAAAGAGATTATGAATCGCTGGTCTTAAAGCTTAAGTATCTCACTTTCCAAAAATGTCATAGTTGTGCGGCATAGCATGGGATCTTGTCTTTACAACAACAGATAAGAATATTAGAAAGGTTCAAAAAGAAAAGAATGAATTACTTTTCAAATAATTTTTCATGACACTACCTGCATACTATAATACTTAACTATACGAAGTAAAGGGCCATAATATAATCAATTATAAACACAAAATACAGCAGTTCCATGCATAATACATTTATTTGGAGAATATACATAAATCCAAATATCCCATTATAATACACAAAAGCCATGAATATCCTGTAAATTATATCCTTATAAACGGTGAGTTCTGATGTCATCAGTTTTAAACGGTGAGTTTTGATGTAATTTCTGTCACATGACTCACTAAAATTTGTGTATTATAATAAATAAAGTACCCCCAGTTGTAAAATATGAGGATATTAGAAGTTACCTCGGTGTTTCATGACCTGTATAAAAACACTCGGCCTTCGACCTCGTGTTTTTATATGGTCATGAAACTCCTTGGTAACTTATAATATCCTTATATTTTACAAGAGGGGGTACTTTATTCACTATATATCATACCAAACAGAAGAGAAACTCAGTGCTCTATAACCTCTTAGCTGCTCCCTCCTAATGCATTTACATAACTGGGTGCTTGATCAGAGGAGGGGAAGATCCCATACCTTCCAACATTCTGGAAATAGAAAGAGGGACAAAAAGATCTGCTGCCCATTTTTGTGGCCACACCCCCTAATTACAATGTTCATTTTACAAAAGTTGCCAGGTTATGAAAGTTCCAACACATTTCTGTGATTTTCATATGTTATTGCAGTTTTCCTAATGAAGGAGAATTGCCCCTTAAGATGCAAGTCACAGTTTCCCCAAGAGACCTGCTTATCTTAAATTGTTACAAAAGTATCTAAGTGCACCTGCCACATTTTCTATGCGCTCAGCGAAAAGTAGGGATGCCCAAATCCATTATTTGGGATTCACAGGAATCCCCAAATCCTTCATGAAAGTTTTGTCCGGTTTTCCTTCCTGACCCTAATTTACATATGGAATTAGGATTTGGAATTGGTTCAGCCAGGCACAAGGATTCGCCCAACTCCGAATCCTCCTGAAAAAGGCTGAATCCTGGATTTGGTGCATCCCTAGCTAAAAGCCAATTAAGTTGGCTGTTCAGTGCAGGAGATCAAAGAGAAAGTCGGGAGATTTCAGTAACAATCTGGGACTGCGGGTTGAGCTGTAAAAATCGGGACTGTCCTACGAAAAATAGGACAGTTGGGAGGTATGAAAGATCCTGTGTATAGCCTAAAAGAGTGTGTTCAAGTAATTATCAGTCAATAGTTCCCTGTAAAATTAGCAGATCTCAACAAATGTTGCCTCACGAGGAAAATTCTGGCGACTTTGGAAAACGAATCGATTTTCATTTTAGCCGGCGGAGGGCAGGGGGAAGGCAGTTCGGAGAGATTGTCGCCCCGAAGAAGAAATCTCTCCGAATCTGCTGATGTGTCCAGACCCTAAGGTAAGTGAATACAATCACCTGGGGCGGGTGCCTAACTTTTGGCACCCCCCAGTGATTGTTGCCTTTCCTTCTCCTTTGAACAATATTTAATAGATTTTTGGCTTGGCTCCAAATAACAGGAAATCAAGCATTTAAAAAACTATAAATAAATAAAAAAAAGCAATATACTGGAAACTTTTCTTCAGTGCTAGTACAAAGAACAAAAATACTTCAAAATTCTTCCGAAAATAAAACTGCAATTAAACATCAAAAATCATAAGATCAGTAATAACCAAAAGGGCTATAGAACTGTGCCTGTAAAGATTAAGGCAGCCAGGGGGGCACAATATACTGAGGAGTCAGCAGAAATTTGTAGCAACACATTGATTTACTGGCTTTTATTTATATGTTTTTGCCAAGTAACTTTACTGTTTTGTCACGTTGCTGTCAGCTGACTGTCAGCCTCTTGCCAACTTTTATTTTGTTGGCCAAAACAATGAAAAACAAGAATTCCTACTTTCATTGGCAGCTATTATTACAGCTATGTACAGGAGGGGCACAGGAGGGTAGGCTCAACCTAAATCAAGAGAAGGTGTCAGGGAGATACATAATCAAGAATCTATCTGGACCCTAGGAAATCCAGAACAGGTTTGGGAACGGTTATCCAGAATGCTCAGGAACAGGATAAGGGATCTTTCCATAATTTGGATCATCATACCATAAAGGGATACTGTCATGGAAATTTTTTTTTTTCCAAAACGCATCAATTAATAGTGCTGCTCCAGCAGAATTTCTTTTTCCCCCCCAGCAGCCAAACAAAAGAACAATGGGAAGGTAAAAAATAGCAGCTCCCAAACACAAGATAACAGCTGCCTGGTAGATCTAAGAACAACACTCAATAGTAAAAACCCATGTCCCACTGAGACACATTCAGTTACATTGAGAAGGAAAACCAGCAGCCTGCCAGAAAGCATTTCTCTCCTAAAGTGCAGGCACAAGTCACATGACTGGGGGCAGCTGGGAAATCAACAAAATGTCTAGCCCCATGTCAGATTCCAAAATTGGATATAAAAAATTCTGTTTGTTCTTTTGAGAAATGGATTCCAGTGCAGAATTCTGCGGGGGTAGCACTATTAACTGATGTGTTTTGAAAAAACATGTTGACAGGATCCCTAGAAAACAATGCAAACATTAAAGAAACCCAATAGGCTGGTTTTTATCTTAGTTGGGATCAAGTACAAGCTACTGTTATATTAATACAGAGAAAAGGGAAATCATTTTTAAATTTTTTAAATATTTGGATAAAATGGAGTCTATAGGAGATGGCCTTTCCATAATTCCGAGCTTTCTGGATAATGGTTTCCGGATAACGAATCCCATACCCATATTACAAACACTCATTGGGAAGTACCTGACTTGACATTTACATCCCTATAGTTTGGCTTCTTTTTTTTAATAATTAAAAAACAACACAATCTGCAGAACTGTGGTTAAGGAAAGGGTGAAACCATGAAGCTACACAGAGACGCATAAACTGCCCAAATCATTGGCACCAAAAATTTTCAAGGGAAAACACCAGTAGCTGGGTTGGTTTAACTGAAACCAGTTTGGGACCCAAGCGCCGGCTTTTTCTTTAAAAAAAAAAAAAAAATGCAACCCCCTTTGCAAATTAGAATTCTGACTTTGCTGCTCTCAGGGTGTGACTGAACATCAGCTCCCAAGACCCCTACAGTGTATGTCAGCTGTAGTTCAACAACAGCTGGAGGCACAGTACTGGACAGACCCTCTTTGCTTTGATTGTTAGTGTTTGCAAAACAATAGCAGAGAATTTAATTAAGCACCTACTGAAACAAACCAGGGGGTGCAACTCATTGCATAGACATTTGGCCAATGCGCTCTCACCTCTGACATCAATAGCAATTAACTGGATTTGGACTCTGATGATAATTAAGGCATTTTGGGGAAGACTTTGCCCTGTACAAATCTAATGTACTCTAAAATCCATTACCATATCCTAGTTAGGCTAAACAAAAGGTATCAATCCCACTGAAAGTTCTGCTCATTAAGCAAAACATTTTCATTTAAAGGGGTAAATGTCCATTGAAAGTCAAGCTCTCATTTCACCAATACTTTATGGAAGCAGTGCACTGGCAGTTACCACTACAACTTCTGATCTGAGGGTTGTAGTTGAGCTCAAGAGTCTCGCGTATTAGATGCCTGCTTTATGTAGTAAGTGAATGTAAAAAGGCTGCTATAGTCAATAATAAATACATAGCAGTATATATGTGTGTGTGTGTATATCCTACTGCACATTTACCTGCTAATAAAGGCCAGGTCCCGGTCTGGATCCTCCACTCTTCCCAAATTCTCTCCCGTTAGTCCTGATATCAGCCAGGCTCCGATCTCCACCTATACAGGACACCCGAGCCCTGTGAGACACAGCAGAGGCTGCCCCTTCTATACGAGACCGCTCCAAAGTCCCGCCGTGTCCCCGTTACCTCCAATTGCCGGATTGCCGAGTACCACTCTCTGTAAACTGACAGATTGTGATCGCTGCGCTTCTACAGGGAGCAGTTGGTGCCATACTCCTCCTCCTGGGAGGGACAATGTGCTGCACTTGGAAGCACCACTGCTGGGTCCTAATGTTGAGATAAGTGCATGCTGGGACTGCTGCCCGGTCCTTGACTTTGAGCAGGGGGTCCCGACCATTTAGATGTAAAAAGAGTTGGGGAGCAACAGAAGCATGAAAAATGTTCCTGGGTGGTGCCAAATAAGGATCAGGGTTGCCAGGTTTAAATTTCAAAAACATCCAAAGACTGTAAAAAAAAAACTAGCCAAAAAGTAGCCAAAAGCTATTTTAAAAGTAGCCCAAAAATAGCACCATTTATACCCTGAAAAATATTAATGGATAAGATTCTTTATTTGTCACATGCATAGTTATACAAGTACAACATGCAGTGAATGCATCCTGATCCACTTTTTTTAGACTGTGCAAACTTAATACATACTAGTTAATGTACAAATAAGTACAAAAAGAATTTTTACATAATTTTTTTTTTTTTAAATATTTTTAAAATTAAGTATAGCAGCAGAGCATATGTTATACAAGATCAGTGTCGTACACTCTCACTCTAAATTTTGGAAAAAGATGTTTTCTGGCAATGCGCAACACCTTTTGCGCGTGTGCGCTGAGCGTCGCCACTTGCGCATGGCGTCGTTCATGCATGTGCACCAAACGGCGCATTCACACAGTCGCGCTGAGCTCGGCTCGTCGCAGTAGGCCCTCCCAGTCCGAACCTGTACAAGATGAACCATGTTATTTATATAAGTGACAGTGAGTGAAGATTGTATAAAAATATAAAATCTAAAAACAGCAGTGCAGAACAGTTCATCAAATAACCATATTACTGTGATGGTGAAATAGAATAAAACGGTGCAGTAACAGTACACAATATTAAAGTGCAATATATGGGAATTGTATAGTACGGTATTGTGGTGACGTAATGTGTCACATAGATCAAGTAGGTGCAAGTGAAAAAAGGGAGAGGGGAAGGAGATATGAGTAAGGTCAGGTGACAAATCATATTATTTACATGGTGATAGTAAGTGAAGATTGTATAAAACGAATAAAAATATAAAAAAAACAGCAGTGCAATACTTTATTGTATAAAGTAAAACAATAAGGGTATCAACAGTAAAGTAACTAAATGCTACCGGGCACAGGCGCATGATGTGCACCCGGGCCCCCTCTAGACATACATCCCAACATTTTGGAAACAAAAAGAGGGACAAAAAGTTGGTGCATGCAGGGCCACCATTAGAAATCACGGAGCTCTGCACAACAAAATGTTCGGGGCCCCAACCCAGATCCCGCCCACTCGACATCACAGTTAAAAGACCACACAGACATCAGCGCTAACTACCCCACACACATAAGCTATAAGTTAAAAAAAATAAAAGATAAAAAAAATTTGGCACCAAGTTACAAGTTAAAAAAAAATTGGGGCCCCAAAGAATCTTTTTTTAAAAAAAAACATTGGCGCCAGGGCCCCCCCTTACAAATTAATTTTTTTTTTAAAAAAAAATAGAAAAAAAAACACACACACACATTGGTGTTCAGAGGAATTTAACTCCTGGCTTCAGAACTTCAACTTCTCCTCCTTTTGTGACTTTGGGTATTTTCGTCGCTTCAGGACTTCAATTTCGGCTGTTTTCATGACTTCGGGTCTTTTCGCAGCTTCTGGACTTTGGCTTCGGCTGTTTTCGTGACTTTGGGTCTTTTTTTGGCACTTCAGCATTCGAGAATTGGGCTTTTCGGCACTTCCGCATTCAGGACCTGTCAAGGTCAAAAAAGTTCAGCACTGCCCGGCCCCACTTCAGGCCCAGTACACTTGTACCCCCTGTGCCCCCTGATGACAGCCCTGGGCGCGTGTATCGGAGCAAAAAAATTTTTGACCACGCCCATTTTGTGGCTTCACCCCCTAATTACCATGTTCATTTTACAAAGTTTGGCAGGTTATGAAAGTTTGAACATATTTCTGTTTGCTTATTTATCTCAGTTATTACAGTTTTGCTAATGAAGGTGAATTGCCCTTTAAGCTGTGAGTCTAACTTCTCCCAAGGGACCTATTATCTTATATTGTTACAATAACTTATTGCCACTCCTGTTAACTTTAAGAGCCGAATTTCAGTTTTTAAACCCGGAAATTCAGGTCTTCTAGTGGATCCCCTCTGTCGCTGAAAAGATGAGTGCCTTGGGGAGGGGGGGGGCGTTAGAGCGAAGGCCACCTGGGGCGGCAATATGGCCAGGATCGCCCCTGCATATGGTCAGATTTTATTTGTCGTATGACGAATATTTGGATACTGATCATACATTTGGGAAGGCAGTTTTATCAAAGGCTGAATTTCAAATTAATGTGAGTTCAACTCGAATGTCAGGAAGGCTGCAAACAACTCCAAATTGATCCCTGGACCTCTCCATTGACTTAAAGAATAACTTGGCAGGTTTTAGGTGGGGGAATAGTCAAAATGGAGTTCTTTAAGGGTCAGAGTATGAAAAATCTCGAAAGTCGAATTCGAATTTTTAAAAAAAACTCAAATCGAATTTTAATAACTCCCTAGTTGAATTTGACTGTTTTTACCATAAAAACATTTAAATAATTGAATTTTGAATTCAAATTTTCAATTCGACCCTTGATAAATCTGCCACCTATGGTGTCATTTACTAAACCTTGATTTTTTTCAGCCATCTCAAACCTGCCAAGGTCATGTAGAAGTCAGTGGCAGATGTCCCTTTTACAATATGATGTGATCTGTGCTGGGATTCGTCTGATAATCCAAGCAATGTGGGGCTTTTCGGGCAATAACCTGAAAATAATCAAATGATTCGGGCATCCAATGAGAAAAATTTGTACAATTTGATTTTTCCGGACCAGATAATCAGTTAGAAACAATAAAATTCTACCTGTATTTGACGATTCAGCAGTAAATACTGGCTGATGTTCGGGTACCTTTGGGCGCTGGATCAAAACATTCCAACTTCACCCATCGAGGAGCCATCTGAAATTCAAGTCTTTTGCAGACATCAGTTGAAACAATAATACCTGTGCGTCTATGGCCACTTTTACATTCAGATTTAAACTGTAAGATTACAGTAGAAAAAATACAAAATTAGACGATGTTCTGGCCATTTAATTGACAGAAAGTAGTTGAACAAAAGTTATGTACCAGTGACCCATGGATATCTTCAGATACATGCAAAAATATCATTATCTGACAGAAATTTTCTGACCTGTCCAATTATCCAGAGCCCAGACACGGTCCAAAAATCATACAAAACTTTAATTCCTACCATTATAGCAGCCAACTTTAAAGATAGGGTCCAATGGCAGTGCAAGGATGTCCAATCTTCGACCCTCCAACCGATTGAAACTCCCAAATTTTAGGTTATGAGTAAGGTACTGAGTGTTGCAGTGCAACAACAGTTGGAGGGCCACCCCTCCTGGACATCCCTATATATCTATAATGAGGATATATTAAGACCTCACCAGGGGTGTAACAATAGCTCTCTGGGCCCCCCCGCCAGAAAAATATTCAGAGGGCCCGGGTGTACACACTCCTGCACAAACCCCTAACCCCCACCACTCTCTGGAGTTCCTTGGAGTTCCATGACTTTTATAAAAGCTTTATATGTCGTGTATATTTTACAACAGGGGATACTTTATTGAGATATATATATATATATATATATATATATTAGGGATGTACCAAATCCACTACTTTGGATTCCGCCGAACCCCAAATCCTTCTAGAAAGATTTGGCCGAATACCGAACCGAATCCAAATCCTAATTTGCATATGCAAATTAGGGGTGGGAAGAGGAAAATATTTTTTACTTCCGTGTTTTGTGACAAAAAGTCATGCGATTTCCCTTCCCGCCACTAATTTGCATATGCAAATTCGGATTCGGATTCAGTTCGGCCTGGCAGAAGGATTCGGCCGAATCCAAATACTGCTGTAAAAGGCCGAATCCTGGCCAAATCCCAAAACAAAATACATATATATATATATATATATATATATATATATATATATATATATATATATATTAGGGATGCACCGAATCCAGGATTCATTTCGGGATTTGGCCAGGATTCTGCCTTTTTCAGCAGGATTCGGCCAAATCCTTCGGCCAGTCCGAACCGAATCAGAATCCTATATATATCCAGTATATATATATATAATCTCTTTTAGACTGCTTTTAAAATCTGCCCCATGTGCACTGTAAAGTTAAAAAACATGTATCATTTATTGAAGCATGAACAGTCCCTGAGAAAGGTCACTTTATGTGACCATGCACACGGCCGTCCACGCAACTGTGGGAAGGGAGGAGAATGCGACGGAGGGAGGAGAACGCGACGGAGGGGAGGAGAACGCGACAGAGGGGAGGGGGGAGGAGAACCTGACGGAGGGGAGGGTGACAGGAGGGAGGGGAGAGTGAGGGAGGGAAGAAAGGGGAGTAAGGGGTGCAAACCCGGCTAGGGGTAGGCAGAAGACAATTGTAAAGGTAGCTTTCCAGAGCCCCCTATCATTGCGCCCCCTAGGCAGCTGTCTCTTCTGCTTACCCCTAATTCTGGCCCTGGACTGAAATGTAAGATTTTCATTAAAAATATTTTTGTTTTGTTGCTAAGACCTGCAAGTGTGGCATTCTATGTTAGCTAAAAACAGCAGAATGAATAGTTTGGTGATTGGGCCTATGGTCTAAAGTTTTCTACTGGGACCCGGGCATTCCAGTTCCACTGCCACTGCAGAACAGAGATAAAAATATCCTTAGAGAGCCACACTTGTTGCAGAATAAAAGAAGACAACTTTTCTTGAGTTTAGGGGGTTCCATTAAAGCAAATGACAGGCTGCTGTTCCAGGATAAATGTGGCACGTACAATGAGCCTGTGGCTAGGAAAACACCCTATAGAAAATTACACATTAACCTGACCAAATATTAGAGTTTGTGATGTTTAGTAACTCATGCATGGTCCAATTAGGGTTGCCACCTTTTCTAGAAAAAATTACTGGCTTCCTATTTGTTTATTTTTCTGCCCTATTAATAACATATCAGCAAGGTGGCAACCTAATTCCAATTGGTGGATAACTTATGGGTCCTAAGAATTATCCAGTGGCAATTATCCATGACTCCTTCAGCCCCCTGGCTAAAGGTGGTCATAGACGCAGGGCTATATTTATGTCCAACACTGCCTAAAGCCCCTTCACCAGTTTCCTCCTAGATCAATGCATGTGTAGAACAGTCTTTGCACATGGTTAAGATCATGATATACTTCCATTGGAATTAGCCACAAATATTTGGTGACAGGCTGGGGGGATTTTTTTAAATATATACTGTTAATATATCTATACCAATATCTATTTATCTTCCTGAGAAAGATCACCATGGAGTGATGGATCAGGATTTGCATGTAATTCCGTTGAATAACAGTGAGTCTAGCACTGTTGGGGGCAATTCTTTTTAAATAGAACTATTGTTTCCTCCAAGCAGAGTGCGGGCTTTATTAGCGCCCACCTCTGGTGGAGGAAACTAGTTCAGGATTCAGCCTTTTTCAGCAGGATTTGAATTTGGCAAATTAGGGGCGGGAAAGGGAATTTACATAACTTTTTGTAAAATGTTTTTTCTATTTTTTCCTTTCCCGTCCCTAATTTGCATAAGAAAAATTAGATTCAGCTCGGTATTTGACCGAATCTTTCATTAAGGATTCAGGGATTCGGTTGAATCCCAAATAGTGGATTCGGTGCATGCCTAGTGACAGATGCCCTTTAATGGTGAGCATGTCTTGACTTTTGAGTGGCTTTTTATGGGCTCTCTGCAGACATATTAGACACATCATAAGACTTTTCCTTCACAGAGTTATCACGTAGAACAAAATTCTGGATTTGATAAACAGTACCATTGGACAGACATTTCCTTCTTTTTTGGTTGCTATAATTAGTATTGGTGACTGCTTGCTGTTATATTGCAGACTATTTGTTAGTTAATGCCTACCCCGAAACTAATTTTGAACTTGTGTCTGAATTCTGCATTGAACTTGTCCTATCTTCTGAGTGCTGTTTTTGATATCTCAAACCTGAAACTACCCTTTACATTCACACGTTTACAGTACATTGTGAAGCAATGTTAATTTTTTTATTATCTTAGTTGTTTATTGTTTCACTGCTAAATTAGTCTGCTGTTATTTTTTTCGCTACAAACCCGAGAGGTCATCTATCCAGTATTGAGTTTAGGTTTAAGTGCAGGAAATGCAACATAATTTTTTTATGCTGCCATTAACATCTAGCGACCAATGGCAGCATTTATTTTTGTGGCATGTATTTGTCAGGGCCCGAAGACTCAGGTTAGGAATTACAGACCAAGGAGGAAGTAGCTGGCACCAAACACAATTCAAGGTATCAAAGGGGTTAAGAAGTACAACAAAGTCAAGTCCAGGCAAAGGGTCAGTACAGGCAGCAAGGGTTCAATAAACGGTGAAACAGGCCAAGGTCAAGATCAGAATCAGCAGAATTAGTAATCTAGCATACCTAGGAACACACAAAGTAGTACCTATAATAGGGCAATGTCAGTAGGCCTTTGGCAGATTTTCGCACCGAAATGAACGTGATGACGTCACGTGCTGACGCCATGATGCCGCACACGTTTTGCCGAATCGGCTTCAGAACGTCACGGCGTACCACGTGGCTCCCCTGGCTCCCCTGGGCGGCAACCATCTTAATGGTGACGTCAAAGGAGTAAGGAGCGCCGGTGAGCGCTCCTTATAGTATTAATACCATGTACCATAGCAATAACATTAATTTGGTACTCTTACTGAATTATTTTTGGTGGATAATTTTCCTGATTACAGTGGCTAAAATCCATATGGTTGGGTGGTCTTTTTGTTTGATATGATAATACTCAACATAGGAAATACATTACTGCTTTCTCACTGAAGCTGTTATTATTATTTTTTTATTTATATAGCACTAACATATTCAGCAGCTCTTTATACATCATTTACATCAAACCCTGCAGTGAATCTTACAATGTAAGGTCCCTATCAGACTCACACACACACTAGAGTCAGGAACCAATTAACCTGTAGATATGTTTTTGGAGTATGGGAGGAAACTGGAGGAAACCCAATAAGAATATTCAAACTCTTTGTAGATATTCCCCTGCTTAGAAATGTAACCTAGAACACCTGCAAGGCAGAAAAGCTCTGCTGTATGTCTACTTGTATCCCGTCTGTTCATTTCCTTTCTAGGGTTAACTAAGAATTAACTCAAACTTGTACTACCTCTTTAAAATGGGCAAAGCCTGGATGTTGACTTTGGTAGGTATATGAGGCTTTGGTGAAAACAGAAAGAAAACACACGATTTTAGGCAATGAATATATTGAGCAATATCAAAAAGGCAATATTTTATTAAAGAGATAAACAAATATAAGCTTGGCCTTGAGTAGGACAGACATCTGTAGTGAAACTTATTGACAGGCTCATTTTCTGCAAGCTATTGACATCACATTTCCTTCTGCATTTACTGGTCACGTTTCCCAAGACTTCTCAAAGGCTGGAGTGGAGTCATATAGTCAATGAAATCAAATGGAGGTATAGGTATTACCTTATAACATTCTAAAACTAATTTAACCAAGGTAAGCCAGTTATGTCTTTTAAAAGTTTTTAGATGATAAACTCTAATGAGCATGGTCCTCCTTACCTTACATTTCGCTACGCGTGCCAACTTTTTTGTCCCTCCTGTTATTTCCAAAATGTTGGGATGTATGCTTTATAAACAATAATAATAATGTCTCTGCCAACTCTCTTCCATGTGTTCTGGGAATGCCCTAGTATAAAAGACTACTGGGGGAAAGTACTAGAATTCATTCAAACTAGGTTTGACTTACCGAATATTCGCTCCCCGGAGCTTTGTCTTATGGGTCACACTGAACCTCTTACTTTCCCCCAGTGCCAGAGGCTATTTTATTTGCAATGGCTGTATTATGCTAAGAAAGCCATTTTGCTGACTTGGAAGGATACTTGCCCCCCCCCCACTTTGAGTCGCTGGAAAAGATTGATAAACTAAATACTCCCCCTGCAGAAGGCAGTGTATTTAGCTATAGGGTGTCCAGAAAAATTCCAAAAAATATGGGGTCCTTGGCTTGAGCTGCCTGACACTGCCAACTCACGTGCACCACGCAATGACTTAGGTCTGGTTGAATTGCTCCTTATGAAGTAAATGCATGCATATCGCTTTGATGTACCTAATATGTAACCTTTGACTATCCTAGGTAACGAATTGTAAGACATTCTTATATTTTCTTCTGTACTTTTGTATGTCTTTTTGAAAAAAGTTAATAAAAACTAATTTTAAAAAAAAATAATGACTCTGCCAAGCTCTGAAAGCAGATATTTATCATTGTTTATGGTCCTGCTCGGTAATCAAACAGTTTTGGGAGATGGTCACTTCCTACTGTAAACTTACACTACATATTCAGGTCCACCTTACACCCTTATGGGAGATCTTTGGAGACACAACAAATATTACAAAGGCAGATAAGAAATTAGCAAATATAATTTCAGCAGTTAGCAGAAAGGCAATGTTACACTGTTGGATAGCAAACCACCCCAACCAGTTGAGATGATGATTACAAAGCTAGACTTTGCCTACCTCATGGACTGACCTCCCTAAATAGGGGACGCCAAGTTACAACCTTTTTTGCTACTTGGTCAAAATATATACAAACACTATCCCCCACACGTCAGCTGTAAATTCCCTATGTCTCACCACATGGTATATGTCTGAGGAATTGGCAGGGAGAAATACAATACTTTAAGGTATTGGAATCAGTGACAGTTCAGGTGGCCTTACACTTAGTATGACCCAGAACGTAATTAAAGATAACCCTTTGGGAAAGTGAAGAAGATGTCTACTGGTAAAGATAAGGTGTTTCATCCTGTAAGATATATGGAGGAATATGGGAGTAGGCTGGGGGAAAACCCATGTGTATAGGCCTACCTCCTTTTTATTTGTAGATGTAAAGCTATAATACTATATGGCTTTCAATTTTGTTTGTTGATATGTTTTGTTTGGTGCAAGTAAAGACATTAAATAAAAAAAAATGGCACCAATAGACTTTAATGGGTGAAAAAGATTGTCGAGCATAAAAAATTTGTTGCACAATTTGTAACATGTCAAAAAAAAAGTGAAATTTGCCCATCACTACCTTCGACGCAACATAAACCATTAAACCAAAACTTTTCATAATTCCTGACCATACTGTATGAACTTTTGTCGTTACATTGTTCCTTTCAAAACTATATGGTACATCAAACTATGGTGAAATGGAAACAAAATTAGTTGAACAATTAAATATGTGTCTGGGCTTGGGAGGGGAAGTCATCTGCAAACCAGGAACTATATAGACCCACATTTGCATAGTGCTCTCATCATTAACCTTACAGCCTGATTGTCCTGATTATAGCAATACAGGTATCGGACCTGTGGGTTTTTCAGATATGTTTTTTCTGTACTTTGGGCTTTTCTCTGTTTACTAAAAAAATGTATCAATAAACCTAAAAGGATTGTATTGCCACATATACAGATTTATGTAGCTTAGTTACCAACTAGTATAAAGTAAGGTATTTTTAAAGAGAAAATCATTTAGAGTGATCCCCCAACAAATAAAATAATTGTTTGCATAAGGAAAGAAAATGTAATTCTATAATTTAGAGTACATTACGTAAATTCATTATGTATTATTTGTAATTATAACTACAGTTGAGGTCTGTCTCTTAAAAAAAATGTAACAGGAGTCAGGTCTCCTCCATGAACTTTTATCAGCTGGCTTGCAATGTTGTATCAGGAGTCAAAGTTTGGAGTGCAATGTAAACAATCAGGCTAAGCTTCGTTCAACTGCAATTACACTTGCAAATTTTGTAAATTTGCAATTAATGTACATGGGAAAGATACTTCAACTTTGGGTTGAAGACGTCTTAAAAATAATAATTATTTTCTTAAAATGATCTCTGTAGGAGACAGCTTTTCTATACTTTGTGTAAAAGATCCTATTGTCTTTGGATATGTGGCCAGTTGTAAATATCTGATCAGTCAACCTCTGGTTATTTTTAATATAAAAGGAAAGGAACATTCACCTAAAAAACTGTTGAAAGCAATGCAATTTTAAGCAATTTTTTCCAATATACATTATTTAAAACATTTCCGTTCTTTTGAAGATTCTGACAAATGTAACTGCTATTAAAAGCAATATGCCTGGTAACATTGTCTGCACTCCTGGCTCTGACTCCTGAAAGAATGTTGCAAGGCGGATTATTTAAGTTGATTAAAAGACCAAGAGGAGATCTGACTCCTTGTATTAAAAGTCAGACCCAGAGAACAGAAAGGAATACACAAACATTGCTTTCACTAGTAATTACATTCCCAAATAAGTTACTTTGAGTATGTTTAGTTAGTGTAGATTGGAAGGTTGCTGAGAATTACATTTCTTTCATTATGCTAACATAAAAAACAACATTATTTCAATAGCTGGAAGCAGCAGCATGGGGAATAGTAAGGGACAGCTAGAAAGTGCTTTCAATAACGATCACATTTATAAATTACTTTAAAACGACAAAAAGTTTGTAATAAGTATACCACAAATTTGCTTAGAATTTCAGAGACAATAGGGGTAATTTATCAATGCAACCTTAAAGGAGAACTAAACCCTCCCCAATAAGAAAAGCCCCTACCACTCCCCTAGTCCCCCTCCCTGCTCCCCCCCCACATAGTTCATTATCCCTGAAAGTGTCCTGAATACATTGCTCACGTATCAGTGCAGAGTAAGCGCAGAGGAGCTCATGGGTGCCATCTTCCCAGGCCCGGATTTGCGGCAAGGCCGCGTAGGCCCGGGCCTAGGGCGGCAAAGAAATATGGGCGGCATGCCGCCCAGCCGCCGTTCAACTGCACCAGCTGCGCCGGCGTTTTTTCGCCGGCGCGCTGGGAAGGCGGGCGCTAGGACCGCGCGGCCACCTGGTCGGACCGCGCGGCCTAGGGGCGCCCAGAAGTAAAATCCGGCGTTGCATCTTCCGGATCTTCAGTCTTCAGCCATATTGGAGCATGCGCAGTTGGAGCAGTCTTACAGTTTGTAGCAACTGTGCATGGGCCAAAAGTGCCGTTAAAAGGGTTGCCACCTTTTCCTAATTTCAATACCAGCTGGTGGGGGTGGGAACAAAAAGGGGCGGGTTTGATGTCAAAAGGGGCGGGTCATGATGTAAAAAGGCGGGGCCGCAGCGCAGAGATTTGAACACAGAGGATAAAAGCTAAGTTTACAGGGGATTGGGGGCGCAGAGGGGGTCTTTTTAACGGTATTACAAATTTAATGGCTGCTACATTGCCAGTTAATTTGTAATAC
This sequence comes from Xenopus laevis, assembly GCF_017654675.1. Lineage (NCBI taxonomy): Eukaryota > Metazoa > Chordata > Amphibia > Anura > Pipidae > Xenopus > Xenopus laevis. The sequence goes on along the minus strand of NC_054381.1, from coordinate 115,403,572 downwards.
TGGCCCCGGCCTTGGCAGGTGTTTTACTGTTAGGCCAGTAAAATACCGGCCGGGTGGCAACCCTAGCTGTGAATTGCCAAATGGAACGAAGAGGACCCAAAGAAGACCAAAGATCCGAAAGATGGTGCTCATGAGCTTCACTGCACTTACTCTGTACGTGAGCAATGTATTCGGGACATTTTCACAGGTAATGAACTATGCGGGGGGAGGGGAAGAAGGGTGGGGGACTATCTAGGGTAGTAGGTAGGGCCTTTTCTTATTGGGGGGTTTAGTTCTCCTTTAATTGCATTTCACGCAAAAAAGGGACACAATCCTTTTGTAAATGGACACCATTCATTAAAGTCACTTGCATCCAAAGCCACTTCTTACAATTCTGCACAGTTGTGCTGCCTTTACTTATGTGAACCCTGGAACTACTACCAGCAATGTGTGCAATTGCACTTGCCATTTAATGCAAATTGGATGCAATTGCACTAGAAATTTTCAATGGGACTGGGAATTGCCTGATTTCTGGTGCTTATTGTCAAAATGATCACTGCTTGGGATTCTTTAGGGAAGCCTATGAAGACTTGCCATTGTGTAAAGCCACTTCAATTAAAAATGTAGAGTTCTACAGTGTGTAAATTTGATTGGGATCTTAGATTGTAGGGATGGACCGAATCAAGGATTCGGATAGGGATTCAGTCAGGATTATGCCGTTTTCAGCAGGATTCGGATTTGGCCGAATCTTTGTGCCTGGCCGAACCGAATCCTAATTTGCATATGTAAATTAGGGGCGGGTATCTCATAATCACACGCTTTTTCGACACAAAAGAAGATTTTTTTCCACTTTTTCCTTTCCTGCCCCTAATTTGCATATGCAAATTAGGATTCGGATTCGGTTCGGTATTCGGCCGAATCTTTCAACAAGGATTAGGCTGAATCCCAAATAGTGGATTTGGTGCATCCCTATTAGATTGTAAACTCTACTGTGGCAGGGATTGATGTAGGGATTGATGTGAATGGTGTTTAATCTCTGTAAAGTGCTACAGAAATGTGTTGACACTAAATAAATAACTGGAACTAAATATATAAATAAAAATGTTGGGTATATCTGAGCTGTACTACTCCAGTCTAGATCTCTGGGGTTATAGCAATCATATCTAGAAAGGAACGGGTTCTCTGTTCATGGCACTGGGTTGCAAAGTTGGTCAAACAGAGATAGAATTTGGCCATTTTTTGGTGTTGGACTGAAAATCCTGTTATTTCAACAAAATTACAAATTCAAGTGTTTTTTGGTACTTAGACTTTCTGGTTTCACCTTTTCTTACCTGCTCCTATGCCAGGCAACTGTGGGAAACCCTATCTTGTATTTTAAACGTTTGCTTTATCATTTATTTTTCCAAGAATTCCAGTATAAATCAGCAGGCCAATAGCTACTACAAAATGTTGTGCCTGCGATAAATGTGTGGCTAAAATAAAAGGGCAAAACCTTCACATTTGTAATAGGTTCACACAATTAATCCATACCAAGATGGACATCACATGGGTGGAACATTCACATTCTCTGACATGCCTTTCAATTGCACCTGATTTCATGGGTTCAAAAAGCCAAGTACAGGTTTCCTACCAGAGCTGCTCCTGCTATGAGCGAAAGTGAGAACCTTGCCTCAGGTGACAGGGCAGGTTACCAGGTTATCAGAGGTGGTTGTTCACCTTCCAACACTTTTTTTCACTTCAGTTGTTATAGATAGTTCACCAGAAATAAAGACCTTTATTTTCAATTACTTTCTTTCTCCTATTTGTGACTGTTTTTCTAATATTTAAATGTAAAGTTTCATTTTTTTCACCTAATTATATCTTTCTGAAGCACCTATAGGAGGGGGGGGGGGTCATCGACTGCCAAATGTTCTAAATCAATATATAAATGGATACATTTCTTTTCATTGGCCCTTCTGAACAGAATCCCTGAGTTTCATTACAAGCAGCTGTAAGTTTTCTTGAGCCTGCAAATATTAACTGAAACCTCTTTTTCAGTGCAGAGAGAGAAAGCAGGTTACATAAAGAACTCATTCAGCCATGATTCTGATTATTTCAAATGAACCAGGCTGGAGTTTATTACAGATTAATAAATCCTGCCACTGGTTATTGAGAAGTCAGGGCAAGGTTAAATATCAGTAGATTATGGGTTTCTTAACGTCTACACCTTCTTGGGAGTCAAACATCGGCCAGGCCTCTTGTAGCTCATAACAATGTTTTGGATATGCACGTACATATATTTATGTGTACACATCATATGGCTTTTGCGATGTGCCCATGTCATCGCCATATAAATAATTATAATCATATCTAGTTTTTAACTAGAAATTCAGCTTTTTAAGAACCAGAATCATCCTTGGTCTGCACTGTGTAAATGTGTGTGGGCATATCTAGGGTCCCACATGTGTTATATCTGTGAGATGCAGTGCCAAATGTCTCAGACATCAGGATTATACCTAGCCTGATAATTAAACCACAAATTAGTATATAGGTGCCAAACTCACAGCTCTCCAGGTGTTGGGAACTCTAAGGCTGCTGAGAAGTGCAAGACTCACCAGTCCTGACAGACCATTACATTGGCATTTATCAGTGTTTTATTTAACTCTTGTGACTTCTACTTGTGATCTGCTGCTTGTGTATCAGTTCTCGAGCAGCAAATCATTCTGGAGCTGCCAGGAAAACAGAAGGGCTGTTTCTGGGAATTGTTTGCTGGCTTGCCAACAGCCTTTCCAGAAAGGAATATTGCAACTAAATCTTGTTCTTAAATCTGTTCTGCACTAAACATAGAAATGTGTGTATGAAAGTGTGAATACACTTTTTTACAAAGATAATGGAAGCACTGCAGATAATAGGTTCTTTTGCAAAGAAAGGTCATTATTTTATTGAGCATTAAACAAGAAAAGTTTCCTGCTGGATTTATTAGCAGTATGAACTGGATGACCTCTGATCTTAAAAACAGTTACAATGCAGTATTCACCCTTGAACTCAGAGGTTGTATAATCGGACAAAGGGGTCATCAGTGACAGGGTTTTGATCAGAACTTTTGTTATCCTTGGAATGTGCATTCTTATCCCTCACCTGAAAGAGAAACCAGACACTCTGTTTTCCCAGGACACACTAAGAAATGTCAAGCATATTTGGCAATGACCAGACAGGTTGTTTGGGAATCTGTGAAGAAGTCATTGATGATACATTCTGTTCATAATACTTTGAGCTAGATGTAATGTATTAGCCTTGAGCCTCTTTATCAGGAAACAGCCCTAGGGCCAGATCTTCCAGTGTCAGTAGACATGGCAACATGTGTAATCAGAGGTTTGTGGGTGAGATTTTACTACATTTTAAGGGTGTCAACACATCTGAAAATACGTTTTTATTGCAAATCATGGAAATCACTGAAGGTAAAACATTTAAATAGTGCATATTTGTATGCATTTACAAATGTATGCTGAGCCAGAAAAACACATATATTGTTCCAAATTCAACATTTTATTCCATAGTCTTCGGAAGGTGCGAGAAATGCAAGAAAATGCACATTGTGTCTAAAAACACAAAATAGCATTGTAATGAAATACAATTTTGAGAGCACAATCAGTCAGAATATAATATCAACTAGATGATGAGTTTAGATAATCTCAAACTCGTACCTTAAATGCAAAAAATCCCAGTGTGTAATGGTGGCCATAGACGCACAGATCCTATCGTACGAATCGAGGATTCGTACGATTTTCGGATCGTGTGTGGTGAGTGCCGACTTCTTTCGTCCGGCGGAGATCGGTCGTTTGGTCGATCGGACAGGTTTGATTTTGACCTGACCGGTCCCGCTGGAGCCCACTGCGCATCGTAATCGGCCGAACGTTCAGATTACCCCCGACATAGCCATGCTTGTTAATGGCATATCGGGGAAAGATCTGCTTGTTTGGCGATGTCGCCAAACGAGCGGATCTTTGCGTCCATGGCCACCTTAAGAGCCATTGCAAATATTGTTCTGTAGTGGCCCAAATATGCCTTGCGAAGAAAAACAAAGATGCATACGTTTTCCCACCACCTATTTACATTATTGTCAGAGGTCAAGCATTTCCAGCAGATTGGTCACCCGCGAATGAGCAGATTGTGCCATTTCCATTTTAGAGTAAATAAACATTTTACACCATCCCCTGTCCGCAGATTTTATAGGTAGGTATAGACTGTAGGTGAGATTTTATCTGATCTTGCCATGCAACAACACATAGCGCAGTGCAACAGCATAAGATTTGTAGGATGGAACGAAATCTAATCCCACAAAGCAGTAATGTCATGTCAGATCAGATAAAGTCACATTGAGGTGGGCTATATTTGGCTGATCCGATAGTGGGCCCTAGGGCCCAATAATCGGATAATAATGTAGCCAATACGGGCAGTTGAATCGAAGGACTGCATCAACGTATAGATGCGGCCGCAATCTGGCAGGATTTTTAACCCTGACCAAATGACATCTGCCGACTTTCGGCTTGATATTGATCGGGAATGACCATCGGAGGGCCCTACACATGGGCCAATAAGCTGCCGACCCTAGGGCCCAACAATTGGATCATAATGTAACCAATACGGGCGTTAGGATCGCGGGACCGCATCAACGAATAGATTCGGCCACGATCCAGTGGGATTTTTAACCCTGCCCGATTGACATCTGACGACTTTCGGCCTGATATAGGGGCAAATTCAACAACCGGCGAAAATTCGCCAGCTCTGGCTTCGCGCACATCGCAACACTTCGCCAGGTGTAAATTCTCCTGGACAATGCTAATTCACGAAGATCCGAAGTTGCGCACAGGGTACCGAATGCTGGTGAAATTGCGCGAATGAAAATACGCTCAGCAATTTGAAGTTATGCTAGCATTGGCTAATTTGCATACGGCGTGCAGTTAAAGTACAATGGCCATATATGCTGCAGCAAATACATTACACTACACAAGGCCAGGGAACCTTAATAAAATGATATAGAGGTGTTATATTGTCCTACACATGTGCCCACAGTTTAGTTTAGGTGCCATATGTTATCATATGTAGGGGGGAAGGAGGGTACCCCAAAAAAATGTTTTGATCTTTTTCAGCCTATCACCCTGTAAAAAGGAAAAGACGACAGCGGTTTTTTGGGACTTTTTTTTGAGGAACTCCTATCTACTCTATTGCACTTCGCCTGGTCTGAGGTGGCGAAGTAAAGTCTGTCGATAGAGGTAACGGTCAGGAAAATCAAAAACGTAGTAAATTTGTGTAGTAACGCTCTTTCACCAGAGCGAAAATGTGCGAAGTTGTGCCAGTCTATCTCCTTGGCGAAATTAAGCGAGTGAAATTACGTCATCGACCGTTAGTAAATCAGCAAAGTGCCAAAATGACATAGGATATAATCAGCACTTCTACGGCCAGCTTTAGTCATGGGCTTGTCCATCTATGTGGCACTACAAATGAGCATCTAATTGACACACAATGATATTACTCAGAAGCAGTACATTGTTTCTACCCTTCCCTAGACTTCCCACAAATGCCTTTCCCCACGATGTGTCGCGTGGGTGTAGTAGACCACTTAGTGCCTACCCATGCCCATGCAAGGCTGAGGTTTTGTGCTTTAATGTTTTATGCCAAAAATGTATAATAATGCACTGGTTGGGGCCCACCCCAACCACACAGGACTCCTGGATTAATGTATTAAACGTGGTAATACCTAATACTGACATCAGAAAATAACCTTTTATATTATCTATCATAACTTTATCTTTGAATGCTATATATAATTTTGCCATAAACGTATTTGCCTGATGCTTTTACATTACCTTTCTTACTACCCTGTTCCTCTATGAGGGGGCTGCCATATTTGTGCAGCAGTAGCCTGTTCACATTAGAATTTCTAACTGACAGGTTAAGAAGGGACAGTCAGGTTGGCAAAACAGTCAGGTTTAGGAACTTCAAGTGACAATTACTTACAAAAGCAGAACTATCAGCGAAAAATGATCACCATGACCTATAGGTAACTTTTGATGTAGATTAATATTTTGAAAAGAAAATTTTTAGTGTCAGTATCACTTTAAACTCTCAAATGAAGCTTGAGGCATCACCCGTAACTTTAACAAAGTGTGGAGTCCTTGTTGGAAATCAGTCCCAGGAGTGCACCATAAAGATGATAATGCTATTGAATCATGTATCTCTCCCGCATTTGTAACACTCTGTAAATCTGTTAAACCAAAAATGTTCCAGCAATTCTATGGAGTAAGTTTAAACAAAACCATTGACAAGTGTTGACTCAATTGAACTGTTTGTTGTTTTGTCTTAAAACTAACTAATAATAATAATAAAACAATAACATTTGTTTGGGTTAAAACAAAATAAAACTTTACCTTTAAAAAAAAAAAATCACAGTCTGTAGCCAGACTGGCCACTGATCTGCCCTTCTGCTGTTGTACCTCTGTGAACTCTTGTACAAATTAGCAATGTTGTACTGATTTATAATAGAACATAGAAAACCAGGCGGAAACACTTCCACTGTAGCTGTAAAATATAAGCCTTTCCAAAAACTCGATATACAACCACACAACCTTAAAGATATATGCATTAAGGATAAACTGTAAAACGGGGACATTTTAGGGATACTATAATCACTTCAGGTGCCATTCAGGTATAAAATGTACAACACATTTTAATTATAATAAATAAAAAAAATGTTTACAGGCTCACAGGGTTTTTGGTTGATTCACATGTACTGTAAGGGGCACATTTACTAAGGGTCAAAGTGAATTTTCGAATTAAAAAACTTTGAATTTCAAAGTATTTTTTGGGTACTTCAACCATTGAATTTGCCAAATTCGACTTTGAATTGAATTGAAAATACTTTGAATATTCGATCATTCGAAAATCGAAGTACTGTCTCTTTAAAAAAACTTGGACTTCGACACTTCGCCACCTTAAACCTGCCGAATTGTTATGTTAGCCTATGGGGACCTCCTAGAACCTATAACCAAAAGTTGGCTAAGTTTTAAAAAGTCTAAGTATTTTTTTTTTGAAAATTGTTCAAATGATTTCAACGAACGGTCGAACGATTTTACTTCAACCGAAAACGGGCAAAAAAATTCAAAAACAAAAGTTCGACTATCAAATTTGGCCAATTCGATGGTCGAATTACGAAGTTTTTTAACTTCGAAATTTGACACTTGATAAATGTGCCCCTAAGTATTTACTTTTCATTCTGCTTCTGTTTGTGCTTAGCTGCCACCTACTGGTCTTTCTGCAACTGTCCTCCCTAGTGATGCTGTCAGTCTGATGACTCTATGATGATAATCAGAGATTCGGTCGAAATTATCCTACACTTTTGTCCAACAGGGCCACAGATTAATTGATATTCTTACATGCCAGTCCAACCCTGGTTGTCCATATTAAGATCCACCTGCAGGTTGGTTGCTTCTTATAGGCTTCCACAGTCAAACCACAGAAAATGGTGCAGTAAACAGAAAATATGCAAAATGAGGTATGTCTAATAAAGGCTGCACTGATTGGATCTACATTAATTAGTGCAGCTCAAACTGGATTTCTTTTATAAGTTTCCTTTATTAAAGGACCTGGTAACCATAGGAACAATAGCAGAAGGCAATGGGAACTGAAAGAAATATAGATGTAGAAATCAGCCCAAATTTGCCCATGGGCAGTTACCTGTAGCAACCAATCAGTGATTAGCTTTTTAAAGCCAGCTGCAAGTAGAACAATGAATGCAGCATTTTGATTGGTTGTCATGGGTTACTGCCCATGGGCAAATTTGCCCAGTGTTGATAAATGACCCCCTCTAGAGTGTCATTTGCTTGTTAAAGTGCAATTCTCTAATGGAAGGGAAATTCTCTGAAGGGAAGCTGGGAAATTCCACCTTCTCACTGCAGGTATTAATTCCAGGGCTTCCTTATATCTGCCTGTTTACCTTGCACACAACTGTGAACAATTCATCAGAGCAAGCTGAACCTGCTACATGCAGGTTGTAAGTAGTGTTTATGAGTGCAAGTATCTTGTGTTTAAGTATGTGCAAAATAGCACTCATCACTCATAAATGAGCCTTATGAACCTTCAGAACTTTAATTCTGGGTGTGCCCCAAAGTAAGCACTCGCTCAGACCTCAGCCTCATACTGGGCCTCTCAGTACAGAACTTTGAGCCTTAATCCTGCCACCCCCACCCAACTCTAGGGGTGGCTCATTTCAACAATTTTAGAACCTGTTGCAAGCAGAGTAACTAAAGAAATTTTGCAGCGCATAAATTCTATCCGGAATGCTCGGGACCTGGGGGTATACATGATAAGGGGTATTTCCGCAATTTGGATCTCCATACCTTACAGTCTGCTAAAAATCATGTAAACATTAATTAAACACAATAGATTTGTTTTGCCTCCAATAAGGATTAATCATATCTTAGTTGAGATTATGTTCAAGGTACTGTTTTATTATTACAGAGGAAAAATAAATCGTTTTTAAAATTTGAATTATTTAGTTAAATCAAGTCAATGGGAGATGGCCTTCCAGCAATTCTGAGGTTTCTGGATAATGGGTTTCTAGATAACGGATCCCATACCTGTATTAAGTAGATGAATAAATAAGAATGAAAAGCAGCCAACAATGTTATGAAAACTATATATTACTAAACAAGTCATATTTTATTTACATAATAAATCTGAAAAATATCAGATTTCACCGTGAGAGGCTTACTGCATGGCATTGGGTCATTCAGACACATTATTCTCAATGGAACATGTTAAAGAACAAGCTTTTCGTTGAAGACAATTTTTCAAAGGGAGAGATAAAACTTAATAGCAGAAACAATGTGATCTGAATTGTTTATGATTGGGCACTGTTTGCTGACCCAGGGTCACTGATGATATGTGAGGGATATAAAGACAGGTCAAGGGCAATTTACCATCAATGCAGTGTCTACAGAACAAAGAAACCTATTGCACTTTAAACCACAAAGGCTGAGCCAATAAAAAAGAAAAAAAATTATCCTTGATTTCTTTAGAGGTTCCTTTTGTTGCCCAGTTACCTATTCACTTCCAGCATTCCACAGAGCAATGGTTACATCTGATTAAAAGAATTTTACGGGTCCACAGGATCTTTTCTTTCTTGGTTTTACTGATAAAAGGCACCCTTATAAATCCTCCACTGTTAAAGTTATTATTATGTTTCGCTCACCAGTGGTGTTTTCTGCGTGGATACCATAGTGCTTCACATTACAAATGGAGAAACTATTGCCAAAGCCATCTCCTTTTTAACAAATTGTGCCACAACTTATAAATTTATATATAAAAAAAATATATATAAAAAATAAAATATAGAATGCAAAAGAGGGGGGTTGTGGAAGCACTTTTTAAATGTTTTTATTTTGCATTTTAAAAATAAAACCAAAAATAAACAAACAAATAGGCTTGACACTTACTTGACTACTGTTTACAATTATTTTGTATGTACATTGACAGTTTCAAAGCATAGAGGAGCATGTAACATAGCGATTATCATCGAATATGTCGGACCAAACCTATAGTTCAGTCATCTGGAAGGGACAAATGAGGGTTGGCATCCAACCAAGGTTCCCATATTTTCTCAAATTTCCCGGGTGTTCCCCTAGCATTGTTTGATTAGGGGCAATGTACCATTTATTAAATCGATCCATTGCTGAAGTGTAGAAGGGTTGGGGCTCGTCCATTTCATGATTCTGGATTTTTGTAGGGGCACTGCCTCGTCTATAATACCCAATAAGCAAGTCTCAAGGGACTTGATTACAAATATATTTAATTTAAATGTAATGGAAGTGTTACTGATCTGGCCAAACTAACTACAAACATACAAAAAAAGAGGGGGGATTGATCAATGCACATTCCCTGGTCCCCTATTTCATAAATAATATAGTATCTATGCAAGTGCATGTATGTACAAAAACAGGTTACAAAGTTACCATACCACATGAAGGTAAACCCCATATGATGATTCCTAACTATTTAACTCTGGTCATAGTATTCAAAGGCTGGCACCTCCCCTGCATGGTAGCATTTCTTGGAATAAGGGGCAGATTTATCAAGGATCGAAGTGAATTCAAGGGAATTTTCGAAGTAAAAAAATTCGAAATTCAAAGTAATTTTTTGAATACTTCGACCATCGAATAGGATACTACAACTTTGACTTCGAATTCAATTCGAAGTAAAATAGTACGATAAAATCGCTCGAATCGAAGGATTTAATCGTTCGATCGAACGATTTTACTTCGACCGCAGAATTCCCAAATTCGATGAAAAAAGTTTGAATTCGATATTCAAAGTATTTCAATTCGATGGTCGAATTTCGAAGTATTTTTCATTTCAAAATTCAACCCTTGATAAATCTGCCCCAAGTGTCTCGTGACCTGGGCATTGGTTTCAGTCAGAGGGCTTAGGCCCCCCCCCCGCCGTTTGCTTTTAGAAAAACCGTGTCCACAAAATGGCTCCTGCCTGTTTGTTGTGATTGTGTAATTCCAAGACTGAAGGAAACAAAATGTAATTTATAAATATAGTGTAATTAAAGTTTATTTTGCTCAACTAATATGTTGGAAAAGAATTTGGAATTATTTGTTAGGGTGACAGGTCCCCTTTAATGTTACAATATTGGGGGGGGGGGCATGTGCAAGGGCTCTCTGAACATCATGCATAGCCAAGCAATAAATGATTTATGCTTAAAATTAGCTTTCATGTTCATGTGTGCAACAAATGGACCACTTTCCCTTTATCTGCCTTTTTAGTGTTCTGTAAACCTATGAATAAATTGCCTTTAAAGGGGTGGTTCACCTTTAAAGGAACAGTAACATCAATCAAAATAAAATTCCTTTAAAGTTAGAAAAATACAGTATAATGCAGTGTTGCCCTGCACTGATAAAACAGATGTTTTTTTCCCCAGAAATACTACTATAGTTTTATATATATATATATATATATATATATATATATATATATATATATATATATATATATATATATATATATATATATATATATATATAGAGTTGCTTTGGGTGTCCGCACTCGATCTCCAATAGAGTAGAGGTGCACGATCAATGTTCATAATATGCAGTAGTAATGGATCAGCACACTCATTTTAGAAGTGATTAAAGTGTCTTTATTGGTAACACAGCATTGTTATCCGACGTTTCGGTCCCACCTGGGACCTTTCTCAAGGATGAGAAAGGTCCCCAGGTGGGACCGAAACGTCGGATAACAATGCTGTGTTACCAATAAAGACACTTTAATCACTTCTAAAATGAGTGTGCTGATCCATTACTACTGTATATATATATATATATATATATATATATATATATATATATATATATATATATACATATATATAAGCTGTGTAGCAATGGGGGCAGCCATTCAAAGGAGAAAAGGCTCAGGTTACACAGCAGAGAGCAGATAAGCTATGTAGAACATAATGGTGTTATCTGTTATGCACTATTTAACGTGTGCCATATAGCCTTTTTTCAATTTCCACAGCAGCTTGTTTATATGAACTATAGTAGTGTTTCTGAAGCACACACATCAGTTTTACAATTGCAGGGCAACACTTCATGATATTTTCATTATTTTAATACACTTTCATTTTTTTTGGTGTTACTGTGCCGGTTAATTTTAGTATGCCCACTTTTCAATTGGTCTTCATTATTTCGTTTTTTAATTATTTGCTTTCATCTTCTGACTCTTTTTAGCTTTTAGATATGGGTCACAGAACCCATCTAAAAAGCAAATACTAAAGTATTGTTATTGCTCATCTTTCTATTCAGACCATCTCCTATTCATATTACAGTCTCTTATTCAAATCATTATATGGTTGCTATGGTAATTTGGACCACACAAACCAGATTGCTGAAATTGCAAACTGGAGAGCTGTCGAATAAAAAGCTAAATAACCACAAATAATAAAAAATGAACACCAACTGCAAATTGTCTCAGAATGTCAATCTCTGTATTATACTAAAAGTTAATTTAAAGGTGAACAACAACTTTAAGTAGGAAAGTAAACATTTAACATAGAGGGCCAGTAACACCAAAAAGTTTCCATATTCATTTAAAAATAATGTACTGTCATTAGTTCCAGGAGCAAATATATAATTTATATAAACACACAGCTTATATTTTTAATTGCAGACAAGCAACCAGAAAGCAGATACAATGCAAAGTTGTTTTATTAATATAGTTGCCACTTGTCCTTCTTTCATATTCAACCTCCAGTCAAATCATTAGATCATATTATGTTTGTTAGGGTACATAGGATCCTAACAAAAAATAGTTTAAATTTCCTGCTGAAAAAACCCCCCCAAAAAACAAAGAAAAAATAGCAACTACAAATTGTTTGAATACAACAGTCATACTAAATGGGATTTCAAGGAAAACTTTTTTTAATGGAAATGTAGTGCAGTGCTAGAAAATGCCACAAGATGTCCACATAAGGCAGCTTAATCATCTATTGATTGACCTCTTAGAACAAATTTACTACTTTCCTGGTGTTATCTTTCAAAAAAAAAAAGAAAACCAGAAAACTGTGCAGTATTATTACATTTTTAATTAATACATTTATATTACATGACATTTTTAATCATTACATTTTAACTATTACATATGAAGTGTCAGCATATTCTGCGGCATTATACCAACAGGCTCACAGACAAACCAATACTCGTGTGGGACCTGTTATCCAGAATGCCCGGCACCTGGGGTTTTCTGGAAAAGGGATCTTTTCGTAACTGGGATCGCCATACTCTAAGGGGCAGATTTATCAAAAGTCTTTTCAAAAGTTTTTCAAAAACTTCAAATTTGATTTTCGAGACTTAACATACTCTGGCCCTTTAAGAACTCGAATTCGACTATTCGCCACCTAAAACCTGTCAAATTGCTGTTTAAGTCAATGGGAGACTTCCAGGGTTCAATTTGCAGTTGTTTGCAGCGTTCCTGACAATCGAGTTTTTTTCAGAGAAAATAATTTTCCGGTCGATCCTATTTACCCAAGTATCGATTTTTATAATAAATTTATAATAAATTTAGATTGGTCGAATTTTGAGTTCATGGGAGTTATTGGGAGTTTAAAAAAACTCACATGAATTCGAATTCGTCCATTGATAAATGTGCCTCTAAAGCTGGCCAAAGATGCAAAGATCTCATTGTACGAATTGAGGATTTGTATGATTTTTGGAACGTGTGTGGAGAGTCCCGACATTTTTCGTCTGCCAGAGATCGGTCGTTTGATTGATCGTGGACAGGTTAGAAAATTTCTGTCTGCTGCAGGTAATATCTCTGCGTGTATTGCTGATCGTATGATTTTCAGTGGGAGACTGTCACTAGATTTGTCTATCGTACAATTACTGTCAGGGGCAGAACATCGGCTGATCTTTTCTTTAACTACTTTATTTGGTCGGAATGGTAAGACTTTGATCTGAATGGTTAGGGAAAGTTCGATCGTACATTGATTCGTACGATGGGATCTTTGCGTCTGTGGCCAGCTTAAGACTGCTAAAAAGCATTTTGAAGGGATACTGTCATGGGAAAACATGTTTTATTCAAAATGCATCAGGTAATAGTGGTGCTAGTAATTCTGCACTGAAATCCATTTCAAAAGAGCAAACACATTTTTTTATATTTAGTTTTGAAATCTTACGTGGGGCTAGACATTTTTGTCCGTTTCTTAGCTTTTCAGATAATGGATTTTATACCTGTAGCAGATAATTAGAGCCATGCTTGCAGGGGGTTACAAACTAAAGAGACCGTGATACGTATTAATTGAAGACTTTTGCAAAGGGGCTTACTTGACAGAATAGCTAAGTTTAAGGGAACATTTGAAACTCTGCAGGGTAAGTAATGTCTGATGTGTTGTCATGAATTCCACAGGTAGGGAACTGCTCTGATAAAGTCCTAAGAAGAGGAAAATCTAAATTCATTGTAGGAACAAAGTGGTCAATATGGAGAGCACCTGGAGACATTGTAGGTTGTAGTGGTGTTAAAAGGGTTGTGAACATTTGAGTTAACTTTTTATTATGATGTAGAAAGTGATATTTATTCTGAGACAATTTGCAGTTTGGTTTATTTTTTTATTATTTGTGGTTTTTGTGTTATTTAACTTTTAATTCGGCCCAGTTTGCAAATTCAGCAATCTGGTTGTTAGGGTCAAAATTACCCTAGCAACCATGCATCGATTTAAATAACAGACTGGAATATGAATAGGAGAGAACCTGAATAGAAAGATGAGTAATAAAAAATTACAATATATTTGTAGCCTTACAGAACATTTGTTTTTTAGATGGGGTAAGTCACATGTACAGTACAGGTGGGACAACAATTAATTCTGTTTTTTCTAAAAAGATTTTTAGCAAGCAAAAGGGCATCCAAGTTTAGGCTCACAACTAAATATTAAACTATTTGGCATGAGTGCAGAGGCTGTGACCGCAAAATTCATCAAGGGGTCCTCTGTGCTCACCCATTATCAATATATAAAGGAGAAGGTCTGAAAGTTAGGAGGTACGAACTCCTAAAAATGTGATGAGGTTTCACAAGGAAAGACAGAAATATTAAATATTATTTGAGTGTAGATTTACATTACATGGACCAAATACAATTGCCTAGATATACAGTACATTCAGAACAGGATAGGTGCACTTGTCTCACATGAAAGAACAGGGCAATGAACCATTATCTGAAATGCTTATTTACTTTTACTACAAAGCTGTTTGGTGTTTGTATCATTTATTGATGAGAGCTCCACTTGAGACAGAACAAATCACTGATATTTTAAAATGTATCACTTTTACTTAATCTTTTCTTTCACGTCCGAATCTTGCGTGAGAGGAAGAAACAATTCTGTCTAGAAAATGAAACTGACTGATAAAATAGAGCATTAATGTGACAAAGTCTCTTTTTAAAAGGAAAACTATAGCCCCAGAATGAATACTTAACAGATAGTTTACAGTATATCATATTATGAATATATTAAAGAATCTTACCAAATTGGTATTGGGGGGGGAAAAAAGATATTTTTATGAAACATTTTTTTTTTTAGATGAAGTTTTTCATATGAGTTGTTTGGTAAAAATATATTTTATAGAGACCTACGTTGTTTTTGGGGGTTCGTTTTCCTTTAAAGGCCCAGTCCTGTATTTAGCCTAAGACTAATAAATAGGGCTAATGTTGAAAATGCATTTTACCTTAAAACAATCTATAGTTTCATTACTTAATTCTATAATTCCATAAATATCCAGGAGACCAAATAGACATTTAATACAAATCTCTAATAGACAGTCAAAAATAGTGTATGCGTGGTTGTCCACTATTTAATATGTGCCAGCAATTTAAAAAATACTGGGCCTAGCTGAGCACAGTATAATAACTTGCACACATAATGGTACTGTGTGAACTACAATATTGCCTACACTGAAGCAGTCAGTCATCACTATTTACTCCATGTAATTAAAACTCTTTGCCCTTTTAAATAAGGTACAAGGACAGATACACAAGGTTTTTTTCATAGGAAATGCAACCTTGACTGCTTCTCCTAACCTATAGCTATCTTTAGAAATAAATAGAATGCTGCATGGGTTATGATTGTGTAAGGGGTACCTGTGATTTGGGGCATTTACTTCTCAGGAAACATATGACATTGAAAATACGTGTGCAACTTCCAATTGTGGAGTAAACTTTTAAAGTTACATAATTGTGACACTATTGAGTTCTCCTATAGGGTCAAACATGGTCAGCAATAAAAATTGTATGGGGACATTAGCCTGGAAGTTTTTGGACTTTGGATTTAAATATGCAAACAGCAGATTCAGTGCAGCTGTACAAAGAAGTCAATGGCATTTCATAAGGGACAGGATTAAAGGGGAACTATATTTGAAAATGATGTCTTTTTTTTTAAACAATTAAGTAAATCTTCACTAGCCCCCTCTTAGCAATCTGTCTCTCTCCTCACCTCTTTTTGTCACTTGGTGAACAAACACCAATGGTGTACTTTTCATTTTTGTAATTTTCACTCACACAATATGAATGTATAATGGCACCATCCTTCAAACTGATACAAGCAAATAATCCATAGAAATTTTGTAAGATATAATAAGGATGGATATTTTGTAATAAGCACAATGATCAGAATAAATCATGTGGAAACTGGATCAATTAAGTTACTGGAATATCGACTCTCCTTCTTCCTACACCTTGGCACACAGCATCTGTCGCTTATGATTTATTCCCAGATCTTACACATACATTAACAACCATGACATATAAGAGGCACTTATTAGCCATTGTGTGAAGTATGAAGAAAGCCTCTTTTGTCTAACCTATACCCCTCTGGCATTGAACTTGCAACAGCTTTTATTAAAGCTAAGTGCTAACAAAACATCCAATTCAATTGCACCACACTCATGAATGAAAGCTACTAAGGTAGCAAATATCAGCATAGTGTAATTATATTGCATGACAGGGAGCATGTTAACTTATGATCACAAAATGAACATAATGCCAACTTTTATGACTTTGTAACAGTCCAAGCAATCCCATGATTAGAAGATGGTTAAAGTTTTCACTATATTTGGCATCAATAAAAAAAAAACGGCAGATACTGCTACACCAAGGGGGTCATTTAGTAAACCTCAAATTTATCTGGTCTGGAATTTTGGGGCAAAAACTGGATTTTTTTTTTAGATTTAATATATCCCAATGGTGCAAAAAGCTGGATTCAGAAAATCTCAGATTTGTCAAGGTCCTATATAACTCAATGGGAGAGGCACTAATCTCAATTTTAAAATATGGTGGTTTGTGCAATTTTTTAGTGAAAAAAATCGAGAAAAAAAGTCTGAAACAATCTGATGATTCGGAGTTAGCTCGATTTTATGTTTTTTTTTGATCCATTAAATTGAGTTTTTTTTTATTAATAACTGAGGTCAAATTGGGAGATAAATTTGGAGTTTAGAAAATAGCCCCCAAGTTTATTCCTTTATAACCATTGATTAGTTGTGGGATTATTAAAAGGAGTATAATATGTGGTTTGGTCTCCAGTGCTTAAAAAGGATATTATTCATGAGATAGAAAGTATAGAGAAAGTCCAAAAAAGAGTGACAAAGGGAATATAACATCACAGTTAGGAAGATCAGCCAAGCTGGCAATGTTTACATTGAAGAGGCACTTAAGGGTGGATATGAAAGGGGACCATACTATAAACTCTATGACCAGATATATCCAGCAGACAAAGGGGCATCCAATGAGATTAGAAAAAAGGAGGTTCCTTCAGAAGGTATGAAAAGGTTTTTTTATGGTTAGAGCTGTGAAGCTGTGGAATTTCAGACCTATACAATAATTAGCTTCAAGAAAATTGATGCCTTTGAAAAACACAGGGTTACTGGATTAGCTGATCCACAGACAGGTCCAGTTGCCCTCTGGCAATCAGGAAGGAATTCCCTCCTACCCCAATGGCAAATTGGAGATGGATTTAGATTTTCAGCTTCCTCTGGATCAACGAGCAGTTAGGCAGGTTTCATTTAGCCAAAAGGTTGTGGGTGGGTGTGTTTTTTTCAACCTCAATTGCTATAAACTATGCATCTGTGATCACTTGTTTTTAGAGCACTATGGAAATCACACCTGCTTATCCACACAAGCAATTTCACATCATGTTTAGATGCAGTGCAATGTGCAAAATTTGGATATATTTTTACCCACAAAATTCTCCCAGAATTCCAGCATAATAGCATGATTATAGCATGATGCCCCAGTGTGGACACAAATTGCTGCGGTTTTGGAGAACTGCACACATGTCCCTCAGTATTTACTGGGTTGTACTGAAGTTTTGAATTTGCCCTTAAGGGAATAACTATTTCATTGAGGTGTAAAGCTGGCCAAACAAGGCAGCTTTAAGTTGGCGCTCTGTGAACGATCTATTGTCTTAATGATCACTTGAACAAATGATGTGCCCATTAATGGTAAACAATATATGAGAAGACTTTGGTCGTACCTTTGTCGTGTAGGCTGCAAGATCTCACATATATTAACCAATGTCTGTCCCTTTGTTTACTTTCACAAAAGTCACGTGCAGTGAACGATCTTAACTATATCTGACTTACCGTTCACTGATGATAATTTTTAAACCTGTACAATCGACTGTTGGGATGATTTTGTTGGAACAATATGATCATTTCCACCCCATCAATGGTAGTAGATTTTATTGGATCGTGCTAAAATCGCTTGTTTTGGTCACCTTAATTTAGGCCCCAATGAAATAGATCACTAAGTTATTTCATGTGCTAGTGCTGCTTTTTAGCAAAAATTCCGCCAACCTGTGAAAATTTTTTAAATTATGAAGTCCAGGAGTGTGTCTGTCATTTTTATACTTGCTTATGCCTTATGAAACAGCAACCTGGCATAACACAAGCAGGTGTCCAGGTACTTTTGTTCATACAGTATATATATTTGTCAAATACCTTCTAGTAGGTATTATAAATGAAAAGTAATACTTCTGCAGAAGATACGTTTGTCTTTTCACTGCATCTCAATATTAATTACCAGTGATTAAATATGATCACAAATAAAACCTGGTGTAATATTCCGTATAATATTCCGGTTTTGCCTAGGTAAGGTCTGTTTTTGACCATTTTGATACCTGGATTCTTGTCATCATTATGATGAACTATTGTTCAGCATCTAACCTTACATTTCAGTCAAAACTTCTTGCATACTTTATCTGTAACTGCCTAATCTGTTATTGCAATAATGTGTGTATCAAGCTCCTTAAACAAAAATGGGCAACTTTGTAAAGGGGCCACTACCAAACCTAAAAGTCATAATTTCCTATTAAAGGAGAAGGAAAGCTACAGAAGCAGTTAATCGGCAATAGATTAGCCACAATGGTGCAAGCTATAAGACTATATTCTGCAGAATGCTTTACTGTACCTGAGTAAACAGCTCTAGAAGCTCTCTGTTTGTTTAGGATATTAGCTGCCATATTAGCTTGGTGTGACATACTGCCTAAGTATCTCCCTGCTCACTCATAGCTCTGGGATCAGATTACAACAGGGAGAAGAGGAGGAAGGAGGGAAAAGGGAGGGGGAGAGGTGCAAACTGAGCATGCTCAAGCCCTAGCTTGGAGGTTTAAGGTGAAAAGTGAAAACAGGAAGTCTGATACAGAAATCCATGTGTACACAATAGAAGGAAAGAAAAGCAGCGTTTCTTTTGACAGAGGACCCAGAGCAATGCTACTTTGAGAGTTTACTGGTGTATTTATATAGAAATTTCTGATAAAGCTTACTTAGTTTTAGCCTTTCCTTCTCCTTTAAGGCTTATGGCACTGGTTGGGGATCACTGATCTAGTCAACAAATTGTCTTGTGCCCTTGCTGAAGGAGAGAGTCATGTTTAAATTAAAAATGGACAGTGTCCTCAGTGTTGAGACTTTATATTAGTGTTGCATAACAGGGAACTACAGTGAACATTTAAATTTGACATACGCTTCATCTCATGGAACTAATGTTCTTAATCATCAATTAAAGTTCTGTACCATTTCTGAAATACTCAAGTTAATCTTTGTTATCCCCCTCTCAGCAATCAGTCTTTCTACATGCAGTTCTGAGTCAGGCGGTTATCATTTCTTTCATTATATTTGAAGTTCTTTAGATGAATCTGATATCAGATTTTAATTTTCACCGTAGTTGCCTTTGTCAGGAGAACCAGGTTTAGTCAGAGAATGTATATATTTTACTCTTGAATTATGCACAATATTTGAATTATTATTACCCATCTACAGAGCACTTCTCCGCCATGTTGTTACAGTGTCCCAGACATCCATTGCGCTTGGTAAATCTATGCTCATAGAGAGTACCACAGGCGATGCCTGGGACACAGGAACAAGATGGCAAAATGGTTCTCCTCAGGCTGCTAGGTTTTTTGAAGAGCAGACTCAGCTGGGAGTACCAGGGAAGTAACTACAACTACTGAGCGGACTGGATCTGCCTTCTCATCTACTTGTCACACTTCTCAATCACATTCTATTTTCTGTTCTCCGTTTCCTTGTGATCATATCATTCTCCTGCTCGTCATTTCCTTTACTTTTTCCATTTTCCTTTCTCATTTCATATTCTTAGTTATTTATTTTTCTAAACTTTCCTTACCTCTGCTTCCCACCCCTTACCCCAATGCATCTATCCGTTTCCCTTTTAAGCTTATTTTCTTAATTTTCCCTTTTTTGTTATCCTGTTTAAAGGGGTGGTTTACCTTTAAGTTAACTTTTAGTATGTTATAGAATGGCCATTTCTAAGCAGCTTTTCAATTGGTCTTCATTATTTTATTTTTTATAGTTTTTTAATTGTTTGCTTTCGTTATAAAGGAGAATTCAACCCTTTACCAAAAAAAAACCCTACCCCCCACCCTAGGTAGACCCCCCTCCCTCCAGCCTAACTGCCCCCAGGGAAACTTTTTGCTTACCCCTCTGCACAGATTCAAGCATCGGAGTTCACCGCAGCCATCTTCCAGGTCTTCGGTAAGCTGAGACGTAGGCTGGCAAAGCAGCACATGCCCAGTTGGAGCAATTAACTGGTTTGCGATAACTGCGCATGCGCCGAAATGGACGGAAATTGCCGAAGCACCGGAAGAAGACACAGAAGATGGCTATGGTGAACTCCGATGCCTGAATCTGCGGGTAGGGCTTTTTTTGGTAAATTGTTGAATTCTCCTTTAAAGGGGAAGGAAACCTAGTCGGCGCAAAAACCCTCCCCCCCTCCCATGTGTTGCCCACCCTCCCCCCTGGCCTACCCGCCCCGCTGGGAAAATGCCCCTAACTTGTTACTTACCCTTCTGCGCAGGTCCAGTCCAGGGAGTTCACAGGCGACATCTTCTTCCACGCGATCTTCTTCCTGCTTTGACCGGCGCATGCACAGTAGGAGCATGCGCAGTAGGAGCATCGGAAAACTTTGTGACGAAGTCACGAAGTTTTCCGATTTCACTTCGTGACTTTTGGCGCATGTGCAGTAGATCCGTATCGGCGAAATGCTCCTACTGCACATGCGCCGGTCAAAGCAGGAAGAAGATCGCGTGGAAGAAGATGTCGCCTGTGAACTCCCTGGACTGGACCTGCACAGAAGGGTAAGTAACAAGTTAGGGGCATTTGCCAAGCGGGACGGGTAGGCCAGGGGGGAGGAGGGAGGGTGGGCAACACACGGGAGGGGGGGAGGGTTTTTGCCCTGACTAGGTTTCCTTCCCCTTTAAGACTTCAAAGTTTTCAAATTGGGGCCACTGACCCGATCTAAAAACAAATGCTCTGTAAGGCTACAAATGTATTGTTGTAACTACTTTTTACTACTCATATTTGTATTCAGGCCTTGACTATTCATATTCCAGTAGCTTTAATTGAAATCAATGCTAGTAATTTGGGCTATAGAACCAGATTGCTGAAACTGCAGAGCTGCTGAACAAAATTCAAAAACCACAAATAATAAAAACCAACTGCAAATTGTCTCAGAATATCATCATCAGTGATCCCCAACTATTGGCTTGCGAGCAACATGTTGCTCACTAACCCCTTAAAATGTTGCTCCCAGTGGCCTCGAAGCAGGTTCTTATTTTGAATTCCAGGCTTGGAGGCAAGTTTTGGTTGCATAAAAACCAGATGTACTGGCAAATAGAGCCTCCTTTAGTCTGCCAGTCCACATAGGGGCTACCAAATAGCCAATAACAACCCTTATCAGGGACTTTTTTCCTGCCTGTGTTGCTCCCCAACTCTTTTTACATTTGAATGTCTCACGTGTAAAAAAAAAAAAAAAAAAGCTTGGAGATGCCTGCTCTACATCATACTAAAAATTACCTTGAACACACTCTAACTTTTGTTTTCATCGTCTCCCTCTTTCCTTGGAACATTTGCTGCCATAAACACAGCACAAGTCCTTAAAGGGATACTGTCATGGGAAAAACATTTTTCTCAAAATGAATCAGTTAATAGTGCTGCTCCAGCAGAATTCTGCATTGAAATCCATTTCTCAAAAGATCAAACAGTTTTTTTATATTCAATTTTGAAATCTGACATGGGGCTAGACATTTTGTCAATTTCCCAGCTGCCCCTGGTCATGTGACTTGTACCTGCACTTTAGGAGAGAAATGCTTTCTGGCAGGCTGCTGTTTTTCCTTCTCAATGTAACTGAATGTGTCTCAGTGGGACATGGGTTTTTACTATTGAGTGCTATTCTTAGATCTACCAGACAGCTGTTATCTTGTGTTAGGGAGCTGCTATCTGGTTACCTTCCCATTGTTCTTTTGTTTGGTTGCTGGGGGGAAAAAGGGAGGGGGTGATATCACTCCAACTTGCAGTACAGCAGTAAAAAGTGATTGAAGTTTATCAGAGCACAAGTCACATGACTTGGGGCAGCTGGGAAATTGACAATATGTCTAGCCCCATGTCAGATTTCAAAATTGAATATAAAAAAATCTGTTTGCTCTTTTGAGAAATGGATTTCAGTGCAGAATTCTGCAGGAGCAGCACTATTAACTGATTCATTTTGAAATATACATTTTTTTCCCATGACAGTATCCCTTTAAAGGAGAAGGAAAGCTACCAAAGCAGTTTATTGCCAATAGATTAACCACAATAGTGCAAGCTATAACACTATATTTATTCTGCAGAATGCTTTACCATACCAGAAAAAAACAGCTCTGCAACATTATATGTAAAACGATATGCTTTATGCATGTTCCAGGACATCATGTCTTGCATGTATACTGTATGTTTTAAAATGCAATAAAAAAATGATTGTTGAAAAAAAAACAGCTCTACAAGTTCTATCTGGTTGTTTAGGATAGCAGCTGCCATATTAGCTTGGTGTGACATCACATCCTGCCTGAGCCTCTCCCTGGTCACTCATAGCTCTGGGCTCAGATTACAGCAGGAGGGGGAGGAGGAAGGGGGAAAGAAACAAACTGAGCATGCTCAAGCCCAAGATCTGGAGATTTAAGCTGAAGGCAGGAAATCTGATACAGAAGCCCATGTGTACACAATAGAAGGAAATAAATGCTGTGTTTCTTTGACAAAGGACTCAGAGCCGCATTACTTTGAGGGTTTAATGGTGTATTTATATAGACCTTTCTGATAAAGCTTATTTAATTGTGGCCTTTCCTTCTCCTTTAAATCTAAATAAACAGGTAGCGCTTGTACATCCCCTATTCACACTGACGCCCGACCTGACACGCATCCGTTTCCCAGCCAGGCCAGGTGACTGAAAGTGTAACCCCTTTCCTGCAGCTTCACTACAGAGAATCAGTCGCCCTCACAAGAGTTCCATCAGGAAGTCCAACTAGGCGATACTGCATTACAATGAAATAGATCCGGTCTGCGGCAGGACGTGTTGAGTCAGTGAGATTTTGTCCTTACGCCGTGATGCTTCCGACCGGCACTTTCCTTCCTGCTTCCGACATTTCGTGCGCTCCGCCTCTCTGCCTCCCCCGCAGCTCCTCCCAAGGTTTAGCGCCTGCGCAGCGCATCTTCCTCTCAACCGCCAGTGTCTGTTTGAACAGGAAGGCGGACATGTTTGTGGAGAATCTGTGAGCAAGGAGGATCGGCCACCACAAAGCTGTACAGCAAAGGAAATACCGAGGTTTTTTTCCAGGCCCTGTACAACGCCAGGCGGGGGAAGCAAGAAGCGCTTGTGGTACTGCAGGCCTAACGAGCTGAGATATGATGATGAGGCGGCGGGGAGGCGAGTGAGAAGGAGGAGGGGGCACAGGACACACTAGGGGGTGCTGCTTGCGGGTGACAGGACTCTCTGTAGCAAGGCCGGAGCCGGGAGCTGTCACGGTGCTCTATTTGAGCTGTCACCTGCTCTGCGTTCTTCTCGCTGCTTTCAGGGTGTGTGCGACTATCCCCGGGGCGGGGAGGGGTTGGCCCAGGCCTGTGTTTATGTGTCCGGAGGCCCTAGGAGAGGATGCCGGGGCCCATCACACCACACAGCCGGCCCATGAAGCGGGGGTGAGGGGCGCACGGACAATCATCTCTGTGAAAGGAGGGAGGATTGGGGACAGACGCCGCGCACTTCTACACAGATACGGGCGCACCCACATATAGTGCCCCCCTCCGGCACAGCCCATTCTCACCATGTCTACCGGGGAGAACTTCGAGTCCCGCTGCGGGAGAATTGATAGCATCTTACGCGATCCAAAGTCTGAGGTGAACTCCGACTGTCTGCTGGTGAGTGTCTTGTGCCCACTGTGTTCTGCTTGTGGCAGTGCTGCTGAACTACACCTCTAAACAGCTGCCAGGGTTTCCAGTTATATATGTGAATATACAGTAGAAACCCCATTTTACATCCCCTGATTTTAAGTTTTCCCTCTACATTGTTGTTTTGTGCTCCCACTTATATATTATGCATAATTCATGTCCCTGATGTTTATATTTTCCTGAATCTAACTCCATTTTTTTCTAGTCCCCTTAAAAACATTAAATGGGGGTTCTAATATATATATATATATATATATATATATATATATATATATATATAATTTATTTATTTACTAATGTCCAAACTGCAGCTGTTGGTAAACTTACACAGTTGAGAAACAAGCTACAGCTCCACAGCTCATAGAATTGCATTAGTCGCAGGCCTTGACATTTCTTCTCTGTGGTTTCTGGGAGTTGTAATACAAGAACAACTGAAAAGGCAGTGGAATTCACTTTGTAGATGAGCAGAGTAGAGGACTAAAATCAAAGGGAAAATCTTGTTGGCTGGGTGATATAAAATAGCGACCGCATTCTTTTGCCCTTTAGTGTAACTGTGGTTTGGATTGGATTTTTCCTTTTTCATTCAATTATATATATTATATAATATATATTGTTTATCATAGTTAAAAGGAAACAAAAAAGTTCATCAGACCAGACTATTTGCACTGGAGATTTGTCCCATAAGACTCACGACATCTGGGGTGCCGTTCAGATGGAATTCAAGAACCAGATCATAATGGTTCAACTTGTCACTAGAGGAAATTGTTTTCTGACTAAAGCTGGCCATAGATGTAAAAATGTCCATCCACTAAAAAGACCAATTCAAACGATATTGGCAGGAAAACTGAGGGTAGCTGCCTGCTTGGCCCTGCAAACATAGATAGATTGCACTGGGACCAATACATTTTTTTTTAACTTGGCCGATCAATTTTCCATCAGATGTAGGACAAAAAAGCAAAATATTGCACGATCGTTCGATTCCCTATAACCTCCCGATAATTTGACGGATTGGTCGGATTGCACTGAAATCGGTCGTTCACCAACAAAAAATCTTTGTGTCTATGGGGACTTTAAAGGGATCCTATCATCGGAAAACATGTTTTTTTCTAAACGCATCAGTTAATCGTGCTACTCCAGCAGAATTCTGCACTGAAATCCATTTTTCAAAAGATCAAACAGATATTTTTATATTCAATTTTGAAATCTGACATGGGGCTAGACATTTTGTCAATTTCCCAGCTGCCCCAGTCATGTGACTTGTGCCTGCACTTTAGGAGAGAAATGCTTTCTGGCAGGCTGCTGTTTTTCCTTCTCAATTTAACTGAATGTGTCTCAGTGGGACATGGGTTTTACTATTGAGTGTTGTTCTTAGATCTACCAGGCAGCTGTTATCTTGTGTTAGGGAGCTGTTATCTGGTTACCTTCCCATTGTTCTTTAGTTTGGCTGCTGGGGGAAAAAAGGGAGGGGGTGATATCACTCCAACTTGCAGTACAGCAGTAAAAAGTGATTGAAGTTTATCAGAGCACAAGTCACGTGACTTGGGGCAGCTGGGAAATTGACAGTATGTCTAGCCCCATGTGAGATTTCAAAATTGAATATAAAAAAAATCTGTTTGCTTTTTTGAGAAATGGATTTCAGTGCAGAATTCTGCTGGAGCAGCACTATTAACTGATTCATTTAAAAAAAAAAAAAAAAAAATGTTTTTTCCCTTGACAGTATCCCTTTAAGATCCACATGTATGTCTAGTCTAAGTTCTGTTACAGGGTGTTTTGTAAGTTCTCACATTTTAAAGAAAAAAACCTGAGGAAATGCCCCTGTACACCTGCCACTGCTCAGCTCAGAAAGTTTAATATTTATGAAGCGCCCTTGACTGATGCACATGTTGCCAGGTGGATTAGTAATGTATGGGTTGAAAAAACTTTAATCAGTGTGAAGGTTAACTCAATTCAGATCACGACAATGATTTATAAACCTGCCTGACTGACTCTGGCACCAACAAGGGTGCGGGGTGTGAATCAATCTTTTTCTGATGTCCGAATTGGTGGTGGTGGGGGGGCACAGGGAATGGAAGTGGCTGGGCTAGTTGCCCCTGACCTGCTGCAGAGGACAAATTGACACCCTAAACACTCAATTTTTACAGGATTTGGAGTAACCCATTTATCACTGATGGGGTCCTCTGTGCAGATACATCTTCACAGATCATTTGTATGGCCACCAAGCAGTAACAAGGGTGTTTAGTTCATGTCCTGCCCCATGTTCCAAAGACCATCAGTGGAGATTTGCTTATCATTCCATCAGGCAGGGCTTGTGGAGTCAGTACATAAATCCTTTGACTCCCAACTCCTCAGTTTATGGTACCTCGGATTCATCTGTTTTTAAAGGAAGAGTAGCACCAAAAACTGTAAATGTATCAAAGTAATTAAAATAAAATGTACTGTTACTATGCACTGGTAAAACTTGACATGTTTGCTTCAGAAAGACTACGATCGTTTATATAAACAAGCTGCTGTGTAGCCATGGGGGCAGCCATTTAAGCTGGAAAAAAGAAAAAAAGACACAGGTTACACAGCACATAAATAAGCCCTGTCCAATACAATGGTGTTTTATTTATTTGTTATGTAACCTGTGCAAACACATGGCTTTTAGCAGTGCAGGCTAACAGTATATTATATGTTAATTACTTTAAAATACTTTCATATTTTGGAGCCACAAGTTATTAGGAGTTAGATTAGGCTGTACATTTTTGGCAATTCTGACTCCAGATACCCCACATTGTTTCCAACGCCACAGCTCTGACTCCACAGCTCTGCCATCAGGTCTGGTCAGGCCATTGTTGCAGCATGTCTTATTGCAATCTTATTGACCACTGTCATTGTAACATGGTACTTTTAGACACATCCAGTTCATACAGATGAAATCGTGCTACTAGTCTAATCAATGTACATAGTCTGAAAGAATTTGATGAATGTCTTCTGGCAGAAAACAGAGGCAATCAAAATGCCCCTCTCCCTCTGTCACCACCACTAATTTTAAACAAGCGTAGGCTAATCCTGGTGTGGGTGAGTGTAATGTAGTCAAATCTCGCTGCCAAAGGTTAGTTGAACTATAACACACAATTAAATGTCGGCACTCCCAAAGCAAAGTGAATAAGGTTCCTTTATTGGGGTTACAAGGCAATATTTTGCCATATTTTGCATTCTCATCAGCGATTTATCATAGAAAGTGTTCTGCAGTTGGCTGTTCTATTACTACTCATGTTGTTCAGTCAAAATGTATTTCTGAAGCACAGAGTGGTGACAGATGGCCCAACGCTTGCTTTAGCAGCAACATGCATGTGTGTTATAGACCTTATGATCATGGTACCATGACCACCAACCTCATTCCATTTTATGATTCTTCTTACTCCCACTCTTCTTTCTGCAGTAGCTTATTAGTATCATCTGTTTAGAATGTCAAGTCACAGCTGTGAAGCTGGATTTGGGTGACCAACAAATTCCTATATTCAAATATCAGAGGAAATAGAACATTCATGAGTTCTGATAAATGAGGTGTCAGGGAGGTGACGATGAATGAGGCTGGCATCCACTTAGTGATAACAGAGCTGTAATGGAGGCAGACACTTGAGTTTTTCCTTTTGCGTTGCACTTTGGGTACAGTTTCACCCTCTACTATTTTGAGTCTGTTACCATAGCTACAGCTACCAGCCCGCCTCAGCCAGTCATCTAAAAGTCTTGAGGGGTGCTGCTTGTAGTTCAGAGGGATCAAATGAGCATTTCTAAACCAGTTTATGGTCCTTTCGTGTGCTTTCGGTTTGGTAGTTCTGAAGATTTCTTAAACTAATAATTACACTTTTATGCAATAGTCTAGACAAGATTTTTAATGGTTAGACTATACACGCTCCACAATCCACCTGTATTTTCATAATTCAGTCCTTGATGTCTATATTATTTCCGATGACTTGGTTGCAGACTGCTTTGAACGTTCGTGAACCAATAGTTGGCACATTAGATACAATGTAGCACTCACAACACTCTTAATAATAATCATTTTGACATTTGGAGAGGCCTGCACTTTTAGCCTTGGATGTACAGTTAGGTCTATAAGTATTTGGACAGAGACAACTTTTTTTCTAATTTTGGTTCTGTACATTACCACAATGAATTTTAAATGAAACAACTCAGATGCAGTTGAACTGCAGACCTTCAGTTTTAATTCAGTTAGTTGAACAAAAAGATTTCATAAAAATGTGAGGAACTAAAGCCTTTTTTTTTTAACACAATCGCTTCATTTCAGGGGCTCAAAAGCAATTGGACTATTGATTCAAAGGCTATTTCATGGGCAGGTGTGGGCAATTCTTTTGTTATGTCATTATTAATGAAGCAGATAAAAGCCCTGGAGTTGATTTGAGGGGGCTGCTTGTATGTGGAAGATTTTGCTGTGAACAGATAACATGCGGTCAAAGGAGCTCTCCATGCAGGTGAAACAAGTCATCATTAAGCTGCAAAAACAGAAAAAAAACCATCTGAGTAATTGCTACAATTTCGGGGGTGGCAAAATCTACAGTTTGGTACATCCTGAGAAAGAAAGCACTTGTGAACTCAATAATGCAAAAAGACCTGGACGTCCACAGAAGACAACAGTGGTGGATGATCGCAGAATCATTTCCATGTTGAAGAGAAACCGCTTCACAACAGCCATACAAGTGAACAACACTCTACAGGAGGTAGGCGTATCGATATCCAAGTCTACCATTAAGAGAAGACTGCATGAAAGTAAATACAGAGGGGGCATTGCAAGAATAGAAAGGCTAGATTGGATTTTGTTAAAAAAACATCTAAAAAAGTCAGCACTGTTCTAGAATAACATTCTTTGGACAGATGAAACCAAGATCAACCTCTACCAGAATGATGGCAAGAAAAAAGTATGGATAAGGCGTGGAACCGCTCCTGATCCAAAGAATACCACATCATCTGTAAAATGGCAGAGACAGTGTGATGGCTTGGGTGTGCATGGCTGCCAGTGGCACTGGGACACGAGTGTTTATCCATGATGTGACACAGGAGCTCAAGTTCAACCCATATTTTCTATAAGGCATTTAGCATATTCAGAGTTTTAGAGGGATAACCCCACTTTTTCTAATGATGATTCATTATATTTATTTCCTTAGAAAAACAGCCAAAAGCCAGATATCATGCTCACCCTTTTTAGCCGATGACCTGGGTGTATATACCCCAGGTCCTACGCTCCTGGGTTCGCTCAATCTTGACAAAATAACTATAAACTTTGGAAAAAACTGCACTCACCAAATTTGACGAGTGGCCCGGGTGCATCGCCTTGAAACCGTAGCTGAAGGTGGTGTGCAATCAAAATCATATATGTTGGCAAGCACTTGGCAGTCCACTCATCGGGTAAAAACTTCAAGTTTATTTCAGTAGATTAAAAACATATCAATCCTGTCGCGTTTCGTATGACCGATGCGTAGTCATAGGTATAAAGCAGCCCCCTCAAATCAACTCCAGGGCTTTTATCTTCTTCATTAATAAAGACATAACAAAGAAATTGCCCACACCTGCCCATGAAATAGCCTTTGAACCAATAGTTCAATTACTTTTGAGACCCTGAAATTAAGTGATTGTGTTAAAAAAAAAAGGCTTTAGTTCCGCACATTTTTGTGCAATCTTTTTGTTCAACCCACTGAATTAAAGCTGAAAGTCTGCAGTTCAACTGCATCTGAGTTGTTTCATTAAAAATTCATTGTGGTAATGTATTGAACCAAAATTAGAAAAAAGTTGTCTCTGTCCAAATATTTATGCACCTAACAGTATAGTTGTATCCAGTAAGTATACAGGACATTTGGCATTAGAGAGTGCTACAGAAAGATCTGAAAGCCTGTGGCCATCTGCTGCAACATCTTTCTATAACTTAAACGACTGTCAGACAGCAATATTCATACGTATCAATTTTTACTTCAATGTTATGCGTAACAAAGTGACATCACTTTACAAACTGTAGCTCGTATTGAGCTCTGCAAACGTCTGTCATAAGAGAGGCCACTGGCGCAGGATCATTATTTGCTAAGTATATTCAAATATACTGTATATATTAAGGCAGGATCTTTGACTTTGTGGCTGAAACTTGTACTAGTCTGTCTACTTGTTTCAACTCTTATTACTTACCCTTTCTTTCTTTAAAGAGATACTGACACCAGAAATTAAACCCTGCTATTTATAATTTTGTATCCGTATTAACCCAGTGCTTTTACATTGCCCATCTGATCCCCCATGTTCCTCTGAGCAGGCTAAAAGAATATCCTATATTCGTGTTTTAGGGATAAAATACTTACACCTTTGCATTTAGACTGTTTAATTACATAGATTACTTACTTTTTTTTTTTTTTGCTAGCTTATATAGGCTACATGGGAATGTTTGTACAGGTAATGGACCTGTTATGCAGAATGCTCTGGACCTGGGGTTTTCCAGATAAGGGACATTTCTGTAATTTGGATCTTCTAGAAAATCATCCACGTGACTATGTATCAGATGATACAAAATGCGTCAGGGAATGGATGTTTTTAATATGCTGAAATAAATATTTACTTTAAATCGAACGGGTGAATGCAGTGCTCGTCCAATCATATCTTATAAGCTGGCTCATTTTGCCTAGAAGATGTATTAGAGCTCACTCTATTAAAATCACCAGAAATCCTGTCTCGCTACATGAAGAATTTGTTCAAACAACAAGTTAGATTTTGTTTGTACTGGAATCCGTTATTTGTGTAAATTCTAATACATCTGCTAGGAAAGAAAGCCCCCTTATAAGATATATTAGATCTGTCAATGACTATCTGACACCCAACTGCTGCATGAAGACAGAATGAAGAGAAATAGATGCTGAGAGAGGCATAGTAAAGATAAACTTAATTATTTCAGAAACAGTACAGAATATTTAATTGTGTGTAGAAAGTTTTGTATTTCAGTAGGAAGAAGCTTATATTACATGTTCATTTTCGCGATAGTACTCCTTTTAAGTTCTTACATTAACTTGAATATCCTGTTAACAGACCTGAGAAGGAGGGAGTATTCAAGGCATCGTGGGAATTTGTGTCATGTCTGTAAGAGAGCTGATTTCTGATACTTTTTTATTTTTTTTCTGTAGTCTGGCAAAGGCATTGCAAAGGACAAACTGCTTTCAGTTGCAGCTTCCTTTACATATACCTTTAATATCATTGAATAAAAGTATTATTTATTACTATTAATAAGTTATTATTTGGGTGGGTGTCCTCTTAATGGAAATTGCCTATTTTAGATATCACAGAAACCTTAGAGATTAAAAGTTATTTGCTCTTTAATTTGAGAATTACAAGTTTAAAGGGCACCCGTCACAGTAAAATTGTTTCCCTCCAACCTGAAGTGCAGGCTAATAGAGAAAATTCTCCTAGCAAGCAGTATGCCGCCCACAGCATGTCAGAACTCTCATGTGAATAACCATGAGTGTCCCAGCTTGCTCATTATGTGCATTCTTGTGATGTCAGACTCTTTTGGCTATTGTTTCGTTTGGCCTTATATGTGCATAGCCAAATAGTACTGTTCTAGCAAATATGTGAATCCCATATCTGTGCTGATGGAGACATTGACCATATTTGTTTTCCCTGTTTCCTAATGAGCTGTGATGAAATTGCACCACAGACTTCTCTTCATAAAGTGCGCCAATGTACAAAGTGTCTCATGCGTGGCTTGAATAATATACTCATAGTTGTATACAGTTATGTTAGATTTGAAGGACATGAGTAGTCACTTCGAGGGAAATCTTTTCTATTAAGGAAAAAGATGGACAATTATTGGGACACTTGTAAAGTAATACAGTTATGGGACCTGTTACCCAGAATGTTTGGGACCTGGGGCTTTCTGGATAATGGATCTTTCCATAATTTGGATCTTCCTACCTTAAGTCTACAAGAAAATCATTATTAAAATCATCACTAAAACATTAAATAAAACCAATAGGCTGGTTTTGCCTTCAATTAGAATTCATTATATCTTAGTTAGGATCAAGTACAAGGTACTGTTTTATTATTACAGAGAAAAAGGAAATTATTTTGAACATTTGGATAAAATGTAGTCTATGGGAGATGGCCATCCTGTAATTCAGAGCTTTCTGGATAACAGATTTTTCTGATAACAGATCCCATTCTTGTATATAGACAAACAACATTTATCTTTTAGCAGAAAACCGAGCTGAATGGTTAGATGTTTGAAGTCATGTAAGAGATGATGAAGTACTGATGAGATGCAGCAGCTTCGTGCAGTCAGTTTCCACATAAAAATATATTATAATTAGTATTAACTTTTGTAAATATTAAAGGATGAACGTCTGTTTGAGGGCTTTGTAATCGTCTTTAAATGTCTTATTATTTAGTAGATTTTGTTTTATTTTGTTATTAGACTAATGGAGGGGTATTGCAAAATGTCCAATTTCACTGCCATGTAAAGGGTTAGATCACCTATAATTTAACTTTTGGTATTATTCAGGCAGCAATATTTATTGCTATTTTGACACAATGTGCAATAGGTTAGCTACATAAATAATGAAAAGTAATAGTAACAGTACAATTCTAGCCCCATATAGTGTTACCTGTAGTTATTTTGAGTATGAATCACTACAAACAGACAGTATTTTATATTGCAAATTGTCTGAAATCTAAGAATTTCTCTTATGGCAAACCAACACAGATGTGGCCAAGGGTATCTGGCAGCTTAGAGCAAAAATTAAACAAATCAGTAGTTGGAGAGGAGTCTGCACAGAGAATAAAACTGAAGGGATACCATCACTTTAAGGATAGTGCAAATGGGTCATTTTACTTCCCCCTCCTGCCTGAAATCACCTCCCATGTGGGTGTCAAAACACCAGAAAATACCTATGAATTGAAAAGCATTGAAGTCACCTCCTCTGAACCACTTAAATTGCATAACTGCATGAATTTGCAGAGTAAAGCATCTTCACACGGGTAATGTGAATCAAGTGGTTGCAGTGCTTTTAAATTCATAGGTATTTTGGGGCATTTTGATGCCCGTGTGAGAAGCAATTTCAAAAATGATACTTCCATGCAACAGTCTAGCTGTCCATAAACATAGTAGCTAGGTCTCTATTATTAGACTACTCTTACCTTCAACTCCTTTACATCACCCAGTGGTACATTTTCTTGACCATTACTGTTCTTAGATGAGGCACTCAGAAAGGCCCAAACCACCTTTCACCTTTTCCCTTACAGATATATAGCAAAACGCATTGCCTGAAGCAAACAGCTGGCATATTCAGCGGAGAAGTGCCTGATATTGTTGTTTCCCAGTGACTTCAGTGAGAATCCTGCTCTGCTTGTTATGACTTTCTGTTAAAATCCTTGGAATATGACACCGCTGCAAAGTCTCAAGGCAACACAGAAACCAGGAACTCGCAGCATTCTTCTCATTTCCTTCTAAATCAGCAACAATATCTTGGAGCATATTGCCTCCATAGACCCCGGTCACAGGCATAGGGCTATTGCTCATGGGGCATCTTCTTCAGTTGGTGGAGAAGTGCCCAAAATGGCTCCCGTCTATTTACTCCGTTTGACACTGTTAATACAGATAGTTCTTCACCTCAAAAATATAAGCATTGCCGCGTAACACCTTGAAAATTTTTTTTCCTTTCCTGGGTAGGGTTGCCACCCGACCGGTATTTTAACGGCCTAGCCGGTAAAAAAACACCTGCCAAGACCGGGGCCAGTATTACAAATTTACCAGAAATGTAGCTGCTGGTAAATTTGTAATACCACTGAAAAAGGCCATTGACCCGCCCCCAATCCAATCAAAACGTACAATTTTTTGCTACTTTCTGCAGATCATGCCATGGCCCCACCCCCTTTGATGTCACACCCCACCCTTTTGTTCCTGCCCCCACCCTTTTGTTCCTGCCCCCACCACTGGCCGGTGAAAATTCGGTAAAAAGGTGGCAACCTTATTCCTGGGGCTAATCCACCAGCTAATTTTATTGCACTTATAGGAGGATTTCTTTTATCTCATGCCAGTCTGCCCCAAATGCTTATGGTCGCTGTGGAAAGGGCAATAAATGAAAAACTATACCTCCAAAATGAATACTTAAGCAGCAGATAGTTTGTGGCATTTTAAAGAATCTTACCAAACTGTAATATATATTTCAGTAAATATTGAGCCCCCATTTTGTGATATGCTCTGTGCTGCCTCAGAGATCACCTGACCAGAAATATTGCAGCTCTAACTGTAACAGAAGGAAGTTTGAGAGAAAAAGAGAACTTTGTCCATTAATTGGCTCATGTAACCTAACATGTATATTTGTTTGTGTGCATCATAGGATTATTCAATGGTACATACTACTACATAAAGTATATTATTATGAAAATGAGCCCACATTTTATGGTATGCTATGTTCTGCCTCTGGTATGCTATGTTCAGTGTAAAAATAAAAACTGGGTAAATATATAGGCTGTGCAAAATAAAAAATGTTTCTAATATAGTTAGTTAGCCAAAAATGTAATGTATAAAGGCTGAAGTGATTTGATGTATAACATGTCAGTCAGATCACGACTTCCTGCTTTTCAGCTCTCTTGGTTTACACTGACTGGTTACCCTGGCTACGAGGCAGTAACCAATCAGAGACTTGAGGGGGGCCGCATGGGTCATTTCTGTTGCTTTTGAATCTGAGCTGAATGCTGAGGATCAACTGCAAACTCACTGAACAGATATGTACCATGTGGCCCCCCTTCAAGTCGCTGACTAGCTCAGAGTTATAGAGCTGAAAAGCAGGAAGTTGGATTCTGGCTGTTTTATTAGACATCTGTTCACTCCAGCCTTTATATATGACATTTTTGGCTGACTAACTATATTAGATAATTTTTTTATTTTGCACAGCCTATCTATTTACCCAGTTTTTATTTTCACACTGAACTGTTCCTTTAATTGGCTTATGTGACCTAACCTGTTTATTTGTTTGTATGTTTGTGTGCACCGTCAATCGTAGGATTATCGAATGGTACATACTACTGAAAAAGTATATTATTCTGACAATTTACATAAAGCAGGTATTTATATATGATCTGTTTTATGCAACATATTTTCATAGAGACCTACATTGTTCAGGGGTATAGTTTTCCTTTAAGTGAATATGCATAACAAGTAACTGTACCCACTTGTTAGAACCAAGTTGCAGCTGTCAAAACACAGCCATGGCATGGGCTGTAGCCTGCTTCATTCCTCCTTCTTCCCTCCAAAGCCCAGTGCTGGAATAGAGGCTTCTGATTAGATAATTCTGAATAGGAAATTAACCCCTGAACTACCCACCTAACACTATTTGCTTCAAAAGGGGATCAGAGAAAAGAGCCCCCTTTTCTTCTTGTTTTGAATGGCAATCAGTCATGCAGCTGTTAAACAACTAGTAACATCAAAAAGTTTGTATACTATGAAAAAAAAAAACCCCACCAATACATATTAAAATGTAAAATCCCAAAGTCTTTATTTGGAAATATCTTATCGAATCTCTGCTTTCGCTCCTCTTCATAAAAGGTGATCAGGTGATCCATTGTGAGGTGCTAGATTTCTCCTCCCTGCCTTCCTTATAGGAGATAGCCAGGGAGGAGAAATTGACTGCCGCAAGATGGATTGTCGACCTGTCGCCTTTTCTGAAGAGGAGTGCAAGCAGAGATTCGGTAAGTTATTTCTAAATAAAGACTTTGCAATTTTATAGTTAATATGTGTTGGTGTTTTTCATTCCTAGTATACAAACAAATTCTTTTTAATTTTTTTTTTGATGTTACTGATCCATTAATGCTAAGAAGGGGATGAACATGATACAGGTACATATCCATAGGAATAGTTACAGGTTAGTAGTACAGGCCCGTGGCACAGGCTCATTATACAAAACGCAGCCTCGCTGTTTACACCATAACGCTTAATTAAGCAGCAGAGCATACTTAAAGTAGGCCTGTGTACATTCCCTATTCAAAAGGTTGAACGTTAATGCCTGCAAGAGTTAAGTAGTAGAAATGCATCAAGTCCCTAACAGACCTCATCAAGAACAGTAAGTTTGTTGTCTCTGGAGAGATGCATGCGTTTATTAATAGCATAATGGGAAGCACATGAATTGGTGCAGATTAGTTTTCCTTCTTGCATGCTGGATTCTTTGTTTAAATAGGCTTTGTAGATGATCATTCTGAACAAATTGAGGATTTCATTTTAAGCAGTAGATTTTGTACAGTTTTTATATTGTGCTGTTTCTTAGCTTAAAAAATAAAACCAAAGCAACATAGTACTAGGTGTGGGGTGTTGTAAACTGACGTATACCAAACTCTCATCATGTACATCTGTCAGTTATATTAGACTTCCTTAAAACATTCTACACATAGATAAAACTTTCATGTTCTTCTATATCTGTGCTTTTCATGCTGCGGGGTTTGGAGTAGTATGAAGAGGGGTTCAGCCTTAAAGTTAGGGTGGAATTTGACCGCTTATTTGATAGGCTAGATATTCCTGGAACTATGGCTGGCTGCATGATTGATATACTGATGTTTTCCTAGATCTGTAACCAAGGGGGAATGAACTGAAAATTCTTACAGTACCCGTCCTATATGTTAAGTTTAAACAATTTGCACAATAATATAACCTTGGTTGAACACAGTTCATAGTGCACTTTTGTTCCAAATGAAGGTCACTTAAAGGGGCTGTTCACCTTCAAACAACTAGTTGGTTTCAGATAGATCACCGGAAATAACGACTTTTTCCAATGACTTTCTATTCTATGTGACGGTTTTTCTAATATTGAAGTGTAAATTGTCATTTCTCTCCTTCTGAAGCAGCTCTGGGAGGGGGGGGTCGCCGATCCTGTAAACTGTTCTAAATGGATACATTTAGGCTAGGGCCACACGGCGCGATTTTGCCGCGATTCTGCGCTGGGCGAGTTGCGAGTCGCTGCGGTTTTTAAGCCGAAATAGCTTTGTTAACTTTGGCGCTGGCGTCAATGCAAATCGCGGCGAAATCGCTGCGCTAATACACACGCGGCGATTCGTTTTCTATTGTCGCCCGAAGTTGCCTCGCTGGGCGTTTCCGGGCGACAGTAGAAAAAGAATCGCCGCGTGTGAATTAGCGCAGCGATTTCGCCGCGATTTGCATTGACGCCAGCGCCAAAGTTAACAAAGCTATTTCGCCTTAAAAACCGCAGCGACTCGCAACTCGCCCAGCGCAGACGCGGCGAAATCGCGCCGTGTGGCCTTAGCCTTAGTTGATACATTTCTTATCTTTGTCCCTGCTCAGCAGAATCTCTGGGTTTCATTACAGGCAGCTGTTAGACTTGATACAATTGTTGCTAATACTCCAGAGATGCTGCTGAGAAATGGAT
This sequence comes from Xenopus laevis, assembly GCF_017654675.1. Classification (NCBI taxonomy): domain Eukaryota; kingdom Metazoa; phylum Chordata; class Amphibia; order Anura; family Pipidae; genus Xenopus; species Xenopus laevis. The sequence goes on along the minus strand of NC_054381.1, from coordinate 115,365,906 downwards.
CAACTCAATGTTGCAAAATTGTAACAGTTCAGAGTCTGCACCTGAATTACTGAGCTGGCAGACTCAAACACCACAGACACAAACATTCAACTTTACACTTCGATTTTGGAAAAAACGTAAAAAATAAATAATGGAAAGTATTTGAAAAAAGTCTTTATTTCTGGGGAACAATCTAAAAACAACTGAATTGAAAAAAGTGTTTGGAAGGTGAACAACCCCTTTAATGCTGCTATATCCAGAGCTCAGTTGATTTCCAGGCAGTGACCCTGTTAAACATCGTTGTATGGGTTATTCCCCCTGCATTCTGGCCCTTCCAGTTATATACTAATATGTTGCAATTTTTTGTAGAAATAATTAGATATGCACCGAATACAGGGTTTGGTTCAGGATTCAGCCTTTTTCAGCAGGAATTGGATTTGTCTGACTCCTCATGCCTGGCTGAACCAACCCCTAATTTGCATATGCAAATTAGGGAAGGGAAAACACATAACTTTTTGTCACAAAACAAGGAAGTAAAAAAATGTTTTTTCCACTTTTTCCCTTCCCATTCCTGATTTCCAAATTAGGATTCGGTTCGGCTTTCGGCCGAATCTTTCATGAAGGATTCGGGTGAATCCCAATTAGTGGATACGGTGCATCCCTATAAGTAATTTAAACCATAAAAGCAACTAGCAAATACATTGATTTCTTTGCAGTACTGTGCAACACTGTCCGTATAATGTTTGGACTGTATAATGTACCGTATACATATTAAATCAAGTGAACATTTGTTGAGAACCATATTGATCGCGCAGCTGCTAGTATTAAAGTATTCAAAGAATTTATTTTTGCAAGGGTCTCACCATAAGGGTTTCTGTGAGGATTTAAATGTATGTGCCTGTGTAGCCTCAGCTCTGTTGGTGGAAAATCAATTGAAGGTGGGACACTTGATGGGCTGTGTACTGCAATAAAAAAAATTGAAGAAAAAAAAAATGAAATTTTCAAGGAACCACTATATGACTCTTGTGCTGTTTCATATCACTTATTGTAGAAATAAATGCTTTGTGATGTAAGAGGAATATGTAGAAACCTGCTGTTTGTTCACACACTTGAACGTCACAGGATGTGGGTATAAGCTCTAGTGAAGCGATGATTTTACTGCGTCTCACTGCTCCTCTATAGCATATTTCGATGGGTGTGTAATCTGAGAAGAATCACTGCATTAAAAAACATCACATTTTAAGGAGTTTTCTTTTTAAATTGAGATGATGAGCGTGCGGATATGGACTATAATGTGACCTGACAATCTTTATGTATGCAGGTTTAGGGAGTATATTGTGTTCTCGTTTAATTCAGATTTTATAGGCTATAATATTTTTAGGTGGGTGTGTAGCTTTGGATCAGGAGCTATTAATAAAAATATGAAAAGGAAAAGCTCATTCATAAAATTCAGGAAGTTTGTAGTAGTGGATGAGGCATAGACAAAAGACTAAATGTGTTATTGGGTTAATTTTGATGTCTTAATATTTTCAAAACCATTGTTTGATTTCACATCGTTGTATGATGTACAAAGATGTCATATATCAATGACCTTGTCAAGTAAAGGGGGTCCTTAACAAACATTGCACATGTCTAAAGGCCACTGCCCTATTTTATTGTCTACAGAAACAAACATTTATGACTGGTTTGTAAAGTATGATAGCTTTAAATGTGCAGTCACTTGATTCACATTATTATTGTGCTTTTTTGCCTTCGTCCATATGCAAACTTTGTTAGAAACACCTATTGGATATGTTCCTATGGTGCACCAGATTCACCAAAAGCAGTGCTGTGATTCTGTGAATCTAGTTGCTAGGGTTTAATTTACCATAACAACCATGCCATGGTTGAGCAAGAAAAGGCCAGAATACAAGTAAGTAATATGTTTCAGTAAAATTATATCCTCACAAACTGCCTCCGTGACCCCGATTTGCAGGCTAGAAAGCGGGAGGAAAAAAATGACCATTTGAAAACTTGCCTAAGAAAAAAACATTCTATAGTATATTAAAATTAAATTTAAAGGTGAATCATGTGCATGTTCCACACAGGTTCAAAGTACATGTATTATGGGATCTATTATCCGGAAACCAGAAAGCTCTGAATTACGGAAAGGCTGTCTCCCATACAAACCATTTTATCCAAAAAATCCAAATTTTTAAAAATGCACCTTACTCCTTATTCCATTTAAAGGGTTAGTTCATCTTAAAGATGTAGACTGCAGTATTCTAAAGCTGCCTTTCATGATAAGATCTGCTCGTTTGGCGAGGTTGATCTTTATCTCCAAAACTGAACCCTCCCATTTGATCTGTGTTTTGGTTGCTCTGGTTAGTGTCCCTGACAACCAGGCACTATTTTTAGTTGTAGGCTGGCAAAAGGCAGAATAAGAAAATAAAAAATAAAATAAATAAAAGTACCAATTAAAAAAAATGCTTAGCATACTTCTATTACAATATAGTTAACATCAAAGTTCACATTCCTTTTTCTTTATTACTTGTAGATATATACATATAATACATGTATCTGTTTTATTCATATGAGAATCAATGGCAACATTATGTTCAGTCCCACTCACCCACTCATGTCCGTTTTTCCTGGTTGAAGAGAATTTTGACAGAATCCTCCTTGTTAAATCATGTGCTTCTCTGTTCCTAAGCATAGAAGCAGCAGTGTTCCGTTATGTAAATAAAAAACAGTTTCTTTCATTGTGTAGTTTTATCAGTTAAAGAAAAAAAGTTAGCGAAGAACTGTGGCAGCCAGATTGCCCCATCATTTGTCATGACTTATTCATCAACATTAGCAGCAGTGACAAGCGATTAGGGTATTTTTCGTGGTGTAACTATTTGGGATTCTGCCGAATCCTTAATGAAAGATTTGGCTGAATCCCGAACTGAATCCGAATCCTAATTTGCATATGCTAATTTGGGACGGAAAGGGAAAAGTGGAACAAACATTTTTTTACTTCCTTGTTTTGTGACAAAAATTTGCGTGATTTTCCTTCCGTCCCTAATTTGCATATGAAATTTGGTTCAGCCAGGCACCAGGATTCAGCCAGAATCAGGCGGTCCAATTCCTCTAGTAATTCTAGACACAGAGAGGCAACAGAATGGGCCCACAGGGAGTGGGAGGAGGGCATGTAAGGATTGCTGTGGGCCCCTATAAAATGGATTTGAGGGGGGCATAGTACACACTAATACGCCACTGTGCATTTTGCCTGCTGTTCTCTTCTGGAGTTCAGAGGCAGTCAAGTTGCCTGTTTGTCATAGACATAAATGTATTGCTTGTACAGAGACCTCACAAACACTGCATCCTTTAGACATTGTCTACCAACGGCTTTTTGTATTAGTCGTCATTTACTTAAATCAGCATTTGCGTTCAGAATGTGCGTTTTTTAGCGGTTAAAGAACTGCCAGCATATCGGGCATACTATTAGAGCGTGAACATATTTTGTAGCACCTTACATAATTTGTTCATCATTCTCACCAGTCCTTATTCCAGTGAAGCCTAATCCTTACTGCATTCATGCAACAGACACTTTCCTGTGGCAATACGAGTTGTAGTTCAGTTGTAACAACTGGAGTTCCACTGTCACACATAGATCAGTATACAGGTATGGGACCTGTTATCCAGAATGCTTGGGACCTGGTGTTTTCCGGATAACGGATCTTTCTGTAATTGGGGTCTTCATGCCTTAAGTCTACTAGAAATTCATTTAAACATTAAATAAACCCAATAGGCTGGTTTTGGTTCCAATAAGGATTAATTATATCTTAGTTGGGATCAAGTACAAGCTACTGTTTTTATATTACAGAGAAAAAGGAAATAATTTTAAAAAATTTGGACTATTTTGATAAAATGGAGTCTATGGGAGACAGCCATTCCGTAATTCGGAACTTTCTGGATATCGGGTTTCCGGATAAGGACTCCTATACCTGTACTATAATATTTCAAGCAACTTTTTAACTTTTTTTAATTTTACATTTTTTTATTAAAGAGATCTTCAGCACCATTGAATGAAATATTCAGATTTTTCATTTGTGAGCAACTCTTTTGCTCTAGTTGCAATTTTTCATGCAGAAAAAAATACATGCTTTTTGACAACCCCCCAACATGGGTTTTTGCTCAAACTCAAAACGAAATAAATCAGCCTCATCTTATTTTTATAAATAACTTTCATCACAGCCGATGATAAATAACTAGGGATGCACCAGATTCAGGGTTCGGTTCAGGATTAGGCCAGTATTTGCCCTTTTTTAGCAGGATTCGGCCGAATCCGTCTGCCCGGCTGAACCAAATCCTAATTTGCATATATTAGGAAATTGTGTGACTTTTTGTCACAAAACAAGGACGTTAAAAATGGTTTCCCCTTCCCAGCCCTAATTTGCAAATTTGGATTTGGGTGTTCGGCCGAATGCAAAATTGTGGATTCGGAGCATCCCTATAAATAACATATAGGGGGTTATTTATTATAGGCTGAGTTGTGTTTTCCACAAAAATGAGTTTTTCGAGAGTAGCTTTACTAAAAACTTGAATTTTTTCTAGATTTATTATGCCCCGAAGCTGCTAAAAGCCTGAATCTGAAAAAACTCCAGCTAAAACCTGTTAGCCATGTAAGAAGTCAATGGCAGAGGTCCCTTGAAGATGTTTTTTCAAGGTTTTTTTTAACCTATAACTTAATAAATTTAAGGTATTCGAGTGATATCCCCAATTGCATTAAATCTATTTTTTTTACATTCAGTTTTTTTATATAAATAAGCAAACATTCGAGTTGAGTTTATTTGAAGTATAAAAAAAACTCAAACACAACCTTTGATAAATAACCCCCCTAGTGTTTTAGTTTTGATCTAAAAACCATCACCTTTAAAAATCACTACTGCATGTTGCTATTTGCTTTAATGGTTTATGTATATAAACGTTGTGAGTCATTGAGCACAAATAGCCTGTAGTTGTAGCTTTGTACCAAAGATTTGATTTACTTTCCAGACTATTGTCTGATTCATTTTGTTTATAGATTGGACTTACTCACAGACATATATATATATAAACGCACCAGTGGTTTGCTTGAAGAAGTATTATCTTTTTAAACTATATTATTTTTAGTGGCATCCACATTGCTACTTTTAGGCTTTGGTATGTCCTATTTATAGCTCTCACGCATATTTTCCTTCTGTCATTGTGTGTTGCTTATCCACCCCTTCACATGCTTTCAATGACCAACCTATTGCTTCTTTTAAAATTTAAAGGGGAAGGAGAACTTTGTTAAAAAAAGGGGGACTTTCCTCCAAGATCCCCCAATTATTAGCCTATTGGCTGCCTGGGCTCTGCTAACAAATAGGATGGAACCCAATGGAATGAAGGGCCCACACATTTCACGCAGCCCTGATTATTGCTGCATTGTATCATTAGTTTTGATGTGTTCAGCCAGATTTTCTCTATTGTACAAACAAAACTTGGGGGCTGATTCATGAAACATAAAATAAGCGAATGAACCAATATATCCCGATGTGTTTGCTTGACACCTAAGGGTTTCAGGTTTATAGCTGCCACCAAAGGTTGTTTAACTGGATATGTATTTAAGGGCATGTTTATTAGATGTATAAAACAAGTAAACCTTTTTTTAAAAGTATAACCTATAGGTTGGTCGTAAACTGACCAGTGTATTGGAGGGCACAGAATGTTCTGGCCTAAGCCTACAGCATCTGGAGCAGATATACTGGAATAATCATTTTGACAGGTACTCTGAGGGTATAACTGCAATCCATGGTTTGTTAAATTAAAAACATTTTTTTATTGAAAAATGGGTGTATTTAGTTGCCTTACTCATTTCGTGCTACACTTATCATAAGCATCATGTTTATCAGATGTAAAAAAATACCATTCTCTAAAAAATTCTCTTAAAGGTAGTTGTTCACCTCCCAAACACTTATTTCTTTTCAGTTGGTTTCAGATTGTTTACCATAAACAAAATACTTTTTTCTAATTGCTTTCCATTTTTTACTTTTTACAGTTTTCCCAAAATTGAAGCTTAAAAGTTTAATGTTCCTTGCTCTGGAGTTTGCCTGGCAGCTCAGTGATCCAGGATCTCTGCTACATTTAATTCTAACAGCTGCCTTTAAGGGTAAGGCCACACTAAGCGATAGCGCGGCGATTTGACTCGCGGCGACTTTTCGCCGCGACTTTTAATCCGCAATCGCTGGCGAAACTTTGGCGCTGGCGTCTATGGGGAATCGCGCAAAATCGCCAGCGTAAAAACACACGCGGCGATCTTTTTTCTATTGTCGCTCGAAATCGCCTAGCGAGGCGATTTCGAGCGACAATAGAAAAAGATCGCCGCGTGTGTTTTTACGCAGCGATTCCCCATAGACGCCAGCGCCAAAGTTTCGCCAGCGATTGCCGTTTAAAAGTCGCGGCGAAAAGTCGCGGCGAGTCAAATCGCCGCGCTATCGCTTAGTGTGGCGTTACCCTAAAGGGGTTGTTCACCTTCAAACAACTAGTTGTTTTCAGATAGTTCACCAGAAATAACAACTCTTTCCAAGAGTGTGTCACAGTTTTTCTAATATTGAAGTGTAAAGTGTCATTTTCACCTTCTAAAGCAGTTCTGGGAAGGGGGGGGGGGGTAACTTGTTGTAAATGGATACATTTCATTGATACATTTCTTATCTTTGTCCCTGCTGAGCAGAATCCCTGGATTTCATTACAGGCAGCTGTTACAATTGATACAATTGATACAATAGTTACTAATACTCCAGAGATGCTGCTGAGAAATGTATCAACTCAATGTTGCAAAATTGTAACTGAGTCTGCGCCTGAATTACTGAGCTGCCAGACTCAAACACCAGAGAGAAGAACATTTAACTTTAAACTTAGATTTTGGAAAAACAGTACAAAATAAATTAATTGAAAAAAGTCTTTATTTCTGGGGAACAATCTGAAAACACCTGAAATGGAAAAAAAAAAAAAGTGTTTGGAAGGTGAACAACCCCTTTAATGACACTCAGGGATTCTGCTCAGCAGGGACAAAGATAACAAATGTATCAACTAAATGTATCCATTTAGAACAGTTGGTGTCGGCGACCCCCCCCCCAGAGCTGTTTTAGAAGGTGAAAAATTAACTTTACAGTCACAAATAAAAAATAGGAAGTAATTGGAAAAGGTCTTTATTTCTGGTTATCTATCTAAAACCAAGTGAAGTGTAAAAAGTGTTTGAAGGATAACAACCCCTTTAAAAAATACTGCTTCAAATTAACTTTTGTTTCTAAAGTATTTATTTTATTATTTCAAATCTTTGTCAAATGCACTAATCTGTTTTCAACCTGCAGTCCTTAGCTTTACCTGCTTGGACATTACTATTCAAGCTAAGCGGCAACTGCTTTATTCCCATCCCTGTGTCCACTGTGAAACCAGAAGTGGATAAATTATATCTTAGTTGGCATCAAGTACAAGGGACTGTTTTATTATTACAGATAAAAGGGAAATCCTTTTTAACTATTTGGATATAATGGGTTTATGGGAGATGGCCTTTCCATAATTCGGAGCTTTCTAGATAACAGGTTTCCGGACAACAGATATAATATATACCTGTAATAGAAATCAAATGGTTGGACTAAGTTATTTTTATACAGTATAATCAGTAGTGCAGTGTTTAGTCAACTTTGGCCCTGAGCTGTTGATAGCGCTGAGCATCTTGATGGCACAGAAGACTGGATGGACGATTTTTGTTACTACTTAGGACCCCCTAACACTGATTATTTTAACTATATCCTTATTTTTAGTTGACACAGAAAGGTTGACTTTGATGGACATTTGATTTTTTTCAGCCAAAATTAACTATGCAACTGTAAGATTGGAAGCTAGGGTCAAATTGTCCATAACAGATATAGGATTGTCTAAATGTATTTGCTACCAAACAAGTACAAGACAAAAGTGTTCTATAATGTTCACATAAAGAACCCATGTATTCATGTTATATGAAATTGATGAGGGACAGTTTTTTTTCCATGTGTTATCAGAATGTGTGCTGTGAGTGTGCAAAAAGTGAAATTAAAGGAACAGTTCAGTGTAAAAATAAAAACTGGGTAAATAGCCTGTGCAAAATAAAAAATGTTTATAATATAGTTAGCTAGCCAAAAATGTAATGTATAAAGGCTGGAGTGACTGGATGTCTTAACAATATCCAGAACACTACTTCCTGCTTTGCAGCTCTTTTGGTTGCCAGGCAGTAACCAATCAGTGACTTGAGGGGGGGGGGCACATGGGTCATTTCTGTTGCTTTTGAATCTGAGCTGAATGCTGAGGCTCAATTGCAAATTCACTGAACAGAAATGTACCATGTGGCCCCCTTTCAAGTCACGGACTAACTCACAGTTAGAGAGCTGAAAAGCAGGAAGTATTTTATTTTATGTTAGACATATAGTCACTCCAGCCTTTATAGATTCGATTTTTTGCTAACTATACATTTTTTCTTTTGCACAGCCTATCTATTTATCCATTTTTTATTTTTACGCTGAACTGTTACTTTAAGTGTGTGTTTATATAATGTTTGAGGGCAGGCAGACCACTGAATGAATGCAAGAGTACTCTGTCTTCACAGCTAGAAGGCAGGAGATTGGCTGTGGTGCTGAACTGGCGACACGTGCTCTCCACATCTCTGCTGCTGTTAATGGCCTCTGAAACAGTCATGTCCCATGAGACACTAGTTCCCAAGCTTGTTTGCCTGAGGTGGCTTATAGGAGAGAAAGTCTACTGACAAACCAAGCCCCCTCCCTAATCTTACCACCGGGGCCTCACAGAACACCATCTATTGTTTTTACTGGTTAAAAAATTCAAAGTAGCGTAGATGACATCTCATGTCGCTTTGGATCCTCTTCACTGCGATCACTGACATGGAGCATGAGCAACTGAAGCCAGGCCCAAATTGACTTCAACTGCACATACGTTGTTCTCCAGTACCCAGCATTTACTGGAAAACCAATCCGGCCTGTTATGAAATAAACATCATAACCAAGTTCATCAGCTTGGAAGACAGTTAGGTGTAAGGTTTCTCCGTAGCAGTAGTGCTCTGGTGAGTAGTTCATTGCCACTATGTGCGTCGGAGTTCAAGCCTGTGATTTTGGGGTAAATGGATGGCAGATTGAAGCACAGCACCATTGAAAAACACAAAGTTTGGTTTGTGTTTTGTTTTTGCATTTATCCATACCCTATGTTATGTATATTACATACAAACAATTTAAACAGATTACAATGCAGGCACCTTCAACTCACCATTGGTACATGTACTTAAAAATTAAATGACAACGTGATATTACTTTAAAAAGTTATATATCATAACACATAGATTTATTTATGTATTTATAGAATATATGTATTTTTGCTATGGGGTATATTATTCAGTATATAGTATGTGTTTTCTAGTCTGTCCACAACGTGCAGGTAGTTTTAGAATTTTCAAACAGACTGCTCATTCGATAAAAATAATTCTTTTTCCCTAGCCCCAGTAAAAAAAAACAAAAAAAAAACACAAAAGCAAAAGGTAAATGCACATAAATTGTGATGGGCGTGGCACAAGGGGAGATTTGTCTCTCATATGTACAGCTTCACTACTAAGGGTGACAAATCTTCAGAAAAAGATCTTCCCATTAATAAATTACCATTGCTGCTATTGAAACTCAGTACTCAGCGATCTGGATTGATTGTGGGAAAATTCAAAGGGAGGCAGTTTCTTCCAGTTAAGCTGGATCTCTGCGACTACTAAGTTTGAATTGCAGTGATTGTAATTTATTGCCAGTGGTAGTGGAGATTTAACAGACATCAAATCTTCTTGTGTGCCATCACCCTAAACTTATAAACTACCTCTGAAGCAAGTCTGTACCTTAGCACTCAAGTCTATATTTGCCTTTGTAACCCTTCACCTACCAAAAGTACATAAAAACAGCTAAAAACAAATACATGCAAAAGTAAAAGCACAAAACATGTAAAAAAAAAACCACAATACAGAGGCGTGTAAGGCTGAAGAAATAGGGTGAGGACCACTAAATCCCAGGACTAATTAATCCCAGGGCTAATGTGTGTCACAATAAAGGGGTGGTTCAGTGCTTAACTAAACTAAAGTTAACTTTAAGCATGTTATAGACTGGCTAATTTCAAGCAGCTTTTTAACTGGCCTTCATTTTTTCTTTTTTTATAGATTTTGAATTATTTACCACCTTCTTCTGACTTTTTCCTGCATTTTAAATGGGGGTCAGTGACCCCATCTAAAAAACAAGTGCTCTGTAGGCTACAAATTTATTGTTATTGCTATCTTTTATTACCACTCATTCTATTCCAGTCCCTTATTCATATCAATGCATGGTTGTTAGGGTAATTTGTACCCTAGCAACAAGGCTGCTGTAATTGCATACTGGAGAGCTGCTGAATAAAAGGGTAATTAACACAAAAAACACAAATAATAAAAAATGAAAACCAATTGCAAATTCTCTCAGAATATCACCATCTGCATCATACTAAACGATAATTTAAAAATCTGATCCATTACTACTGAAAGATTTACCACTGACAATACTTTTGCTGTTCCAGGGCAATGCTTTAGGGCAAAGACACACCTGGTGATTAATCACCGCAACGCTTTAAACATCATGAACCAGTGTTGGCCATAGGATAGTGTAGAAGTTGCAGTGATGAATAGTGGGATATTTGCGGTATGACTTAAGCCGCAATTCGTTTCAAAAGTTGCACCAACGAATCTCCAAGTGTGTCTTCGCCCTTATGCTGTGTGTTCATCCAACAAGATGAAGTCTAATAGACGTGTGTTTCTAACTGAAGTACATGCAGACACATGCTAACAAGAAACCATCCGATTTTACATTACTACATGGAGGATCAGTTTTTATTGCATCTGCTCTTGGTGAAAAATTGCAGTGTAGTAATAGGCTATGCTCTTTGACAAAAGTCATAAGTTCAATGCAGTTTGGTCTAAAGTTAAACTAAAGAAGGAGGCTAGAAATGTTGTACATTATTTTTTGGACTTCTGTACCAGCCCAAGGCAACTAAATCCCTTTAGCAGTAAAGATCTGTATCTCCAAATATGCCCCAGTAGCTCCCCATCTTCTTTTCTGCTTATTCACTTCACATGCTCTGTGCTGCTGTCACTTACTGAGCTTAGGTACCAACTCACAATATACAGTACACATAGAATAGAAATGTCATATTACAGGCCAACCTTATTTTCTGCTTGATAATTTGCAACGACCCCTAAGCATAGCTTCTCAACAGCACCTGGATTGGGTGCATCCCTTACAATACTAATGTTACCCTTTCTCCAATTTTCTTTTTAATGTCTTCTGCAACGGTTTGGGGCATTCCTGTTGGATTTAGATTTTGCTTACATTTTTTTTTTACATTAGCCTTTGCTATCATTATCTTCTTGGTTTAATTTGGATATTTTTTTAGTATTTCCTCTTTAGCTCGGTTACTACTCTTGTCCTAGGAACCGGTTTGTGCAGTGCAGTCTGGTGTTATTAGGCTTTCGGGCAGCCACCTTTAATTGATGGAGATCACCCGCCCTTTATAGGATGTGCTCAGTAGCCCAAGGTATATGAGCTGCTATTCTTCCCACTCCAGACTACCAGGGTTGCCTCGTTGGGGACAGGGGTCTTTTCCACCACGAGGGTGAGCAGTGCTATTTATGTTAAAACTGTGTGTGTCCTTGGTTGTAAATAGGGTTGGACTTTCCTTAAATACTGTGAAATCTCTTGCCGATTTAACTACCCTTGCCAGTGGGCGGTACTAGGTGGGCTGGGAAGGGTAGAACTTCACGTGCATTCTCTTTTCCTCCTTTGGATCTGTTAGGTTGCAGTCCGTATGCAGAGTTGCTTAGTGCTATTCAAGGGGCAACAGAATTGCCAGCTTTCTTCATCTTCTTTTCCCTGGGCAAATGCCCCAACGTTTTACTTACCCCTTGGTGCAAATTCAGGCATCGGACTTCATGGGCTCCATCTTCTTCTCTTCAGAAATCTTCTGAATGAGACAGACGTTTTGGCGCATGCACAGTTGTCTTGCGACAACTGTGCAAGCGCCGAAACTCACGAAAATTTTGAAGCGCCGGTCTCATTCTGAAGATTACCAAAGCGGCTGAATATGGTGCCCGTGAACTCCAATGCCTGAATCTGTACAGAGGGATAAGTAAAACTTTAGGGTCACTTGCCCGGGGTAATGATTAGGGCGGGGCCAGGATGGAGGGGGTCTATATAAGGTAGGGGTTTTTTAACTTTAGGGTTTCCTTCTCCTTTAAGTCTGCTAAAAATATTTTTAAAATCAATAGGTTTATTTTGCCACCAATTTGGATTCATGTAGCTTAGTTACCATCAAAAACAAGGTACAGTTATGGGATCCGTTACCAGGAAACCTGTTATCCAGAAATTGCTGAATTACAGAATGGCCATCTACCATAGACTCCATTTTATCCAAATAATCCAAATTTTGAAAAATGATTTACTTTTGCTCTGTAATAATGAAACCGTACCCTGTACTTGATCCCCACTAAGATATAATTAACCCTTATTGGAAGCAAAGGTCCCGAGCATTCGGGATAACAGGTCCCATACCTGTACTCTATTATTGTTACAGAGAAAAAGGAAATGACACTTGTTGCCCTAAAATATATCCCCCCACCAAAGTAGTAGTTTCTTTTATAAAATACATTGTTCCTGCTAGTGATAGGACACTCGCAAGGGGAGCTCCCTCCCTGTGCGATTGTGCATAATGAGCAAGTTGCAGCATTCTCTCATTCTGCGCATGCTTTCTGGATAACGGGTTTCTGGATAATAGATTCCATTCCTGTGCTATGGTTTGACAAAATGACATTTGTAGGCAAAAATATCACATTTGTCACTTTGTGGCATGAGGGATTTGAATTTCTTCAGTCAAGTACAAACGGTTAATAATTTAAGAAAGTGTTTGGATTTGAGCACAACTTAACATTTTGATTCAGTTCTGATTACATTTTGAGATCCATAAAAGGGAAGCAAAGATGAACTATAGACTTTCACAAATGTTGCATACAGTTACTTGATCATTGCTACCACTGATCTTTTCTATTCTCTTTCAGGACGGATTGGATGCTATGGTATATGATTTAGATTTTCCCGCCATGAGAAAAAACAAGAACATTGACAATTTTTTAAACCGTTGTAAGTATTTATATTTTTATACAAATTTAATAAATTGGATTCTGCATTGTAAATTGAGGGGCCCATTCACTAAGCTCGAGTGAAGGAATAGAGGAAAAATAGTTAGAATTTCGAATGTTTTTTTGGCTACGTCGACCATCGAATTGGCTACTTCGACCACGACCGTCGACTTCGAATCGAACTATTTCAGCAGTCGAAAATCGAGAGTTAATTAACCCTCGATATTCGACCCTAGGTAAATGTGCCCCTGAATGTTAAAAACTGAATTAAAAGGATATTGCTGGCAAAATCACACACAAAGCAGTGAAAATAAGTATTAAACACGTCAATATATTTTTCAGTAAATATATTTCTTATGGGGCTATTGATATGAACTTTACACCAAGGGGCAGATTTATTAAGGATCGATTTGAAAATTCGAATTTTTTTTTAAAAATGTTATGGTCAAAACTGTCAAATTCGACTAGGAAATTATCCAAACTTGATTCAAGTTTTTTAAAAAAATTTGAATTAGATTTTCAAGATTTATCGTACTCTGGCCCTTTAAGAATTCGAATTTGACTATTAGCCAACTAAAACCTACCGAATTGCTGTATACGTTAATGGGAGTGGTCCAGTGAGCAATTTGGAGAAAAAACTCGAATCTAATTTGATTTGAGTTTTCGGGTCGGTAAAATACGTCCGAATTTGCCATATTCAATTTTTTTATTAAATGACCCCCCAATCTAATTTTTGAGGAGACTCCAATTCATTTAAAAGAAAAAAAAACAACTCACATGAATTCAAAATTCGAACATTGATAAATGTCTAGATGTTGGTAACAACTCAAGTAATCCACACATACAAAAAAATCAAAACAAGTAAGTCCATGAATTATGTGGAATAAAGTGGAATGACACAGGGAATAAGTATTAAACACATGAAGAAAAGGAGGTGCAAAAAGGCATGGAAAGCCAAGAAACCTGCTGAAATCTGTCAGTATTTAGAAAGCAATCCTGCCCCCTATCATTGCAAAGTAATATCATCTGGTTTAGTCCTAATTGATGGCTTATAAAATGGGTTCTTATTACCAAGGTATCACACAAGAAGCATCTCATGATGGGTAAAAGCAAAGAGCTTTCTCAAGACCTTCATAAACCTATTGTCGCAAAACATACTGATGGCATTGGTTACAGACGTATTTCTAAGCTTCTGAATGTTCCAGCGAGCACCGTTGGGCCATAATCTGGAATCGGAAAGAACATCATTTCTCCCTAAACCGGCCACTATCAGGTGCCCCTCGCAAGATGCTTGACAAAGGGGCATGCCCCGAAACGTTGCACTGCTTTTAATAAAATTGCAAGGGCTTGCCCTGCTTAACTAAACTCCTGTGTGCCGGTGATCCCTCTACGTACTTTGACTGGGTGGCTGCCGATTCCCCCATCACTGAGCACCAGGAAACTCTGCTGGGGTATGTGAGGTGTGCGGTTTTTCCAAATTTGCTTGGCCCCTCGCAAGATGGACAGAGGAGTCCAAAGTATAATCAGAAGAGAAGAGAGTGGAAAACTTCAGAAAGACCTTTAATTAGCGGGTACAGTTGTTTCAAAGAAAACAACAAGTAATGCACTCGACTGACATAGCCTCTATGCACGCTCACCGCGCAAGTCTCCACTGCTGAAGAAAAAGCATGCTGAAACACGATCATAGTTTGCTGCACAACATTTGGACAAGTTCTCGAAAAATATAGTCTGGTCAGATAAGACCAAAGCTGAACTCTTTGGATGTCATTGCACACCATATTTGGAGAGAATTTGCACTACAAATCACCCCCAAAACACCATACAAACTGAAGATTAGAGTTCATGGAAGAGACCCCCGGGAACCTTCTAGATTTGAAGACAGTTTGTGTGGAAGAATGGGCCAAAATCACACCTGAGCAATATATGTGACTAGTTTCTCCATACAGTAGGCATCTTGAAGCTTTCAACAAAGGCTTTTGTACGAAGTATTAAATACATTTCATTGTGTGATTCCCTGTGTCATTCCACTTTATTACACATAACTTAATTTATGGACTTCTTTGTTTTACTTTCTTTGTTTGTGTGGAATACTTGGGTTGTTACCCACATCTGGTTTCATGTCAATTGCCCCATTAGCAATATATTTTTTTTTTTTAACAATTCTTTATTTATCCATCAATGTATGAAAGCAGTTACATATCTGGTATCAGAAACATTACCATGTAATTACAATAAAGATGTTACACTTTCAAGCAGTAATGTGAATAAAGCAGTAGAAGACAAAGGTATGAAAGTTTTACGTATCCGACAGTAGAAGCGTCATCATGCAATTACAATAAGGACATTTCACTTTCAAGCATCAATGTGAATAAAGCAATACAAAAGGAAACAGAAAGAAAAAAAAGGGAAAACAAAGAAAAAGAAAACCTTTAAACATAATAAAAGGATAGCAGTCTTGGTGTTTGTTGTCCATTTTCTATAAGCCTTTGATTTGTTTATTTTATCGTGTTATGTAGTTTCAATAAATCTTAATCATGAAATGGTAAGAAATGCTCGCAATCTTATGCATTTATCGGTCTCCGTATGAGTATCACGGTGGATTCACCACTGGTTCCCACTCAATCCACATATCCCACACTTTATGAAATTTCTCCGGACAGCCTCGTCTCATGTAAGTAAGTTTATATAAAGGAATGGATCTCTCAACCAGACGTTCCCAATCGGTAAGTGTTGGGCCACATGGAGATTTCCACTTCATGGCTATTGCCTTCTTGGCATACACACACAATATGGATAGCAGAGTCCTATGTGCCCTCATAGGAACCTGTTCTTCTAACCTATGCAGTAGCAATACCTGGGGATCCCTCCAGAGCGGAATATTAGCAATATATTTACTAAGAAAACTGTTGACGTGTTCAATACTTATTTTCTTGTGCATGTGTCGGTATTTTTTAGAGTGCAGCTTGGAATATGCTTGAATTTTAACTATATGGATCGCAGCTTCTTTCATCTGCTGGAAGTTTCTACTAGGATCTCTGTGCTGCAAGTGTAGAAACAGGATGTGCCTGTTGGGAAACAGTGGAGGGCTACACTGTGTCTGTCATGAAATGCTTGACACTATGTTTGCTGTGAAATGCTGGGGGGCGGCACACTGGTTGTTGTTGGGGGGGCTGGACTCAGGTGGGCCACTCAACTCCAATATGGATCTATCGAATGGCAAATGTACATATAAGAAGTGTAGCTTTATGATGGGTAAGTGGCTCATTGAAAGCACAATTTCAACACCTCCATAATCTCTGACCCCATGTTGGTTATACTAAATACATTATGCTGAGCAAGATCCCAGGATATATAACTCCAGAAAGAACTTTCAATAAGTCATTCTGGAGTCAGAAAGGCAGTTGATTAGCAAAACGTCTTAAAGAGGGGGGGGGGAGGTGTGTGTGGATATATATATATATATATATATATATATATATATATATATATATATATATATATATATATATATATATATATATATATATATATAGAATAGTTCCCCCTCTTGTAAATGATATAGTGCATAAAGTACCCCCTATTGTAAAATATAAGGATATTATAAGTCACAAGGAGTTCCGTGACCATATAAAAGCACGAGGCCGGGTTGACTTCTAATATCCTCATATTTTGCAACGGGTACTTTATTTATTATAATATACAAGTTTTAGTGAGTCATGTGACAAAAATGACATCCCTACTCACGTTTATAACCGATGACATGACTAGTCACCATTTATAAGGATATAATTTACAAGATATACAAGATATTTGTGTATTATATACATATATATACATTCACACATCAAGTCCAGTTGATTTATTACTATAAGCATACCATGACCTTAATGAATGAGAACCGTCACAGACCTACTGACCAACTCTTTCTAACTAAAAATACTGTCCTTCCTTCTACTTGTCATCTTTAATTCCAGTAACATTTTTAAAACATCACTAGCAACAGTAGTGCACATTGGACAATCATGTATGCACACTTTTACTACAAATATATTTGGCTATGATTCATCATAAGCCCCGTGTGAAGCAGTGTCCTGTTGCCACAATTATTTAATCTACGAATTAGACTGCACCCAGGCATATTTATCCAAACATGGCCTACATGGACTGTGTGCGGGTGTATTTTTATGTGGATGTGTTTATGTGATGTGTATAGTTAAAGATGCAGGTTGCTTAAGGTGTGGTGTCTAGTGAGTAATTAAATACATAGTGGTTCAAATAAAAAACAGGCTTAGTTAAATAAAATGTATTAATTGGTACCTCTTATTATAACTTCATAAGCTACTGTGGATCTGTTCAAATGAGCAACTGCCACAAATTTGTTTCAAAATCATTTGTTTTTTTTGTTTTTAACTTGCCAGAGAGTATGTGTATGTGTGTTTATATATCTATCTCGTAAGTATACAGAATACGAATGTGACCTTTATGAATTTGGTGTGATCATTTTCTGCTGTTTTTATTATTTTTCATGATTCTTTGGTTTCTCAATAGTAGCCCAGAGCACACTGAGCATAATAAATACTGTAGATCGGTATATGCTATAGAAAGCATTGTAGGTGTGGTTCATTGTTGCTGCAAAAATTGAGTACATTTAATAATGCATACGTAGATCTATTCGTTTAAGGCTTTAGTTCTACTTGGAGTGAACCTTTGTTGAGCTTATGTAGTGGTTTAGAACTCTACCTTAATTTACTTAAAGGAGAACTAAACCCTAAAAATGAATGGTTAAAAATGCCATATTTTATATACTTTTATGAACTTATTGCACCAGCCTAAAGTTCCAGCTTGTCAATAGCAGCAATCATTCAGGACTTTAAACTTGTCACAGGGGGTCACCATCTTGGAAAATGTCTGCGACACTCACATGCTCAGTGGGCTCTGAGCAGCTATTGAGAAGCTAAGTTTAGGGGGTCATCGCACATTATCAAGCAGAAAACGAGGTTGGATTGTAATATAAGCTGATGCTACAAGACTATTGACTGATTATTACATGCAAATGCTAGTTGCACTGGTTTCTGTGCTGCCATGTAGTAATTATCTGTATTAATTACTAATCAGCCTTATATTGTGACATTAATATTCTATGTGTACTGTATATTTTGAGTTGGTCCATAAACTCAGTAACTAACAACATCACAGAGCATGTGCCGTCATTCAGCAGAAAATAAGATGGGGAGCTACTGGGGCATTTGTGGAGACGCAAATCTTTACTGCTAAAGGACTGTAGTTGCCTTGGACTGGTACAGAAGCTCAAAACATAATGTACAACATTTCTAGCTACTTCTTTAGTTTAACTTTCCTTGTCCTTTAAGGGGAAAAAACACTGGGGTGTATGATTTTATAAGGTGCGACACACCCACACACCTTAAAAAAAGGGACAAGGCTACCTACCCTGTGCTCATTGATAAATCAGGGCCGCCTTTCCTGTTGTCTATGTAATATCATACAGTGATTTTACCAAAATATTAAAGATTTTACAGGGCCTGGTTGCTGTGAGCCCCTTGAAGGAGTGAATGCAGTGTTCTCATATAATGACCCCCCACAAAAAGCAGGTGCTTCTTTGAAATTCTGGTTTGGGGGCATGTCCACTGCCAAGTAGAGCCTCCTATAAACTGCCAGTCCACCTTACTAAATGGCTAATCACAGTACTTATTTGGCATACCCAGGAACTCTTTTCATGCTTGTGCTGCTCCCAAACTCTTGTTACATTTTTTACTCATGAATAAAAAAAGGTTGCGAACCCCCGGCATATAAGAATAACCTTCAACACTGGTTCAATGCTATCTGCTGATCATTGTCCAGTTATCTATTTTTGAGTTTTTCCCCATTGTTGTTTATTCTTTATCTAAATCTGAAGAATGTTCAGGTTTATAACAGTTCATTTTAAAGGAGTTCAAGAAAGTACTGTATTTATGAGTGAGATTGAATCATCAATTAAACATCTACAATTCAGATTAGCTGCATATTTCACAAAGAAAAGAATTGGATATAATTACTGATATTCACATTCAGTTTGGTCTGTCTTTTCTGTTTTAGAACTGTTGTCTGTTTCTGCAATACTAGCATTTTGAAATGTTTCCATGCAATCTCATGCCAATGTTGACCCCAATGGATTAAAATAGCATTTTTTCATCCATGACCAAATTTGGAGCTGAAGAATCTGCCCAATGGGAATTTGTAAATCACTCTAGTTTATAGAGTGACAGGTTTATATAAATAATGACTGTGATTCCCATTGCATGTTTTAAATTAAAAGCTTGCTTCCAAATATAATAATACGTAGAATATATTGCCAGTTCTGCATCTGCTCTAGGATTGAATATGCTTTTGTAACTTAAATGTTGTAATAATGTTACACCTCAACATGTTTTGCTGCAGCCTCAATTCTTTTGCTTTTGTCTAGATAAAGACACCATAAGTAAAATTCGAGATTTACGTATGAAAGCTGATGATTATGAAGTGGTAAAGGTGATTGGCAGAGGAGCATTTGGTGAAGTTCAGTTGGTAAGTTTTTCAATGTTCTTTGGTAAAATTGCTGTAATGATATTGATTACTGACATTTAGCAGACTAAGGTAATAAACATGTAACAAGTTGTTACTCAGACTGTAATAGTATGAGTTTTAATTTCCTCTGACATCCTAACCTTTTGTTTAGAAAAAACAAAAATAACATTGTATATAGTTAAACTGAACAATGCATACATTTTAGTTACTCTGATTTTTTCCATTTACTAAATTCAAACTTAAAATGCCATCAGATATCAAGTATCAACACTTTTAAATAGGGATGCACCAAATCCAGGATTCGGTTCGGGATTCGGCCTTTTTCAGCAGGATACGGCCGAATCCTTCTGCCCGGCCGAACCAAATCCTAATTTGCAAATGCAAAATAGGGGCGGGGAGTAAAATCACATGACTTTTTGTCACAAAACTAGAAAGTAAAAAATGTTTTCCCCTTCCCACCCCTAATTTGCATATGCAAATTAGGATTCGGGTTCGGTATTCGGCCAAATCTTTTGTGAAGGATTCGGGGGTTAGGCCGAATCCAATATAGTGGATTCGGTGCATCCCTACTTTTAAATGGTATCATAGATACAATAGGAGCCATCTGGTAGTTGATAAGGAGCATTGACCCGCCTAAGGAGCATACATAAGACTAAAGATGAACATACACGGTCAGACACCTCATGGTATTAAACATCAGGCTTAAGGGTGACCAATAATGATATTTCTATTTTTCTATTGTTCCACTTGTCAAGAAAGGCAGTCCAACTGATTAGGACATGAGGAAATGAAGAGTAACTGCAATACTCTGTAAGATATAGATAGATATAGATTTTTCAAACATGCCTGACTGATGAACGGATCGATATCCATAATACATGGATATCCGTCTTTGATTACCGGGCCACCATCCACATACCAAATTTTATGTGTATGGCCAAGTAAAAAGTGAAAGAGTAGCAAGTCATGCTGTAATGCATAGCTGCTGGCCCATAACCTATAAAATGCCATTTCTTTTTACTTGCTTACGTGCCTGATTATTCAAATCTATGGAGCAATTAAAGGGGTTGTTCACCTTTACATTAACTTATAGTATAATGTAGAGAATGATATTCTGAGACAATTTGCAATTGGTTTTCATCTTTCATTATTAGTGATTTTTGAGTTATTTAGTTTTTTATTCATCCATTGTGTTATTTTAGCAATCCATTGGCTAGGGTACTAATTACCCTAGCAACTATGCATTTATATGAATAAGAGAATATGAATAGTAGAGGCCTTGAATAGAAAGATGAGTAATACAAAGTAGCAATAACTATACATTTGTAGCCTTACAGAGCATTTGTTTTTAGATGGTGTCCGTGGTCCCCATTTGAAAGCTGAAAACTGCCAGAAAAAGTTGGCAAATAAAACTATAAAAAAAAAAAAGAAAGAAATCAAGGTCATTTGAAAAGTTGCTTAGAATTAGCCATTCTGTAACATACTAAACATTTGCATAAAGGTGAAGCACCCATTAAAAATTCACCATAACTTGCGAACAAGCTTCCAGTTAGACAAAATATTTGAGGAAGGGAGGAATGTAAATTTAAAGTTTAATAATTTACACCAGTTCTGTCCCTAGTGGGCTTACAACCCCTCACAAAAACACCCACATAGCTGGTTTCATTTGCACCTGAACTGTAGGAGCACCTGGATGCAATCCACTCAAAGCCTTGATGAAAGTACAAAGCCCATAGGTTGGGTCCTAGTCTGAGCCACATCAGTGTGAGCATCATTGCTGCCCCAATGTCACCTTCATTGTGACTTTTGCTGTATATTCAGCTCAGATCTTTAAAATCAGTGACCAGAAGGTAGTTTCCCTTAGAGACTAGCCAGCATGTTTACTAAAATTGATGATAAATATCTCTGGAGATGTTGCCCATGGCAACCTATTAGCAGTTAGATTTAAGCAGTCACCTACAAGTTAGAAAACAAAAGCAAAGATCTTGGTTGCTATGGGTAACATCTCCAGAAATCATAGGAGATATTTATCACCAATGTTCGTATTTCAGTTTATTACTGTATAAGAAGTGCCATTCCCAAGAAATTTGCTCCTGAGGATGTTATGTTAATGATTTAACCAGTCGGTGTCCATTTAACTTGGTTTGCCAGATGCCATTGTCTTCATCTTGCTGAAGTTAATTTTAAGATGAGACATTTTGCTTCCTAGATAAACATTACTTGCTCTAAAGAAAACATTAATCCTGTTTGTTGACATCTACAGGTAGATTCCATTTTCATTTTTTTAATGTAAAAACTTTAGTAACATTCCCTTGACAGAGATTAAATACATAATTGTGCAGCAGCTGGAAATGCATGTTGCTTACTTGTATTTCTCTTCACGGGAATCTCTACCCAAAACAATTTTTTTACATAATTAGGAAAAAAAAAAAAAAAAGTGTCATTCTAAGAAAAAATAACATGTTTAATTTCATGTGAAAAAAGAAACTTTCTAAATATAATTAACATGATTGTGCTGTTTCTGAAATAATCAAATTAATCTCTCTTCCCCTCTCAGCATTTTGTCTGTAGTTGCTTCTCCCGCAAGTGTCAGAACGCCTAGAAATACTATTGGAGGTGCAGGGATTGTGATCCAGTGTATTTGGAGGAAAAGTCTTTTTTGTGTGCATTTCTCAGTGTTTAGGTGATTGGTGTGTGCTCCTTTTGCCTACACAATGTATGCTATTCATACTAACTGATTCCGACTCCTGCATATAGGATGACATCTTTCTTAAAGAAGAATTCAACCCTAACGTTAAAAATTACCTACCCCCTACCCTACATAGACCCCCTCCCTCCAGCCTTAGTGTTACCCCGGGCAAATGCCCCATATGTTTAACTTTCCCTTCGGTGCAGATTCAGGCATCGGAGTTCACAGGCGCCATCTTCAGTTGTTTCGGTAATCATCAGAATGAGACCGGCGCTTTGGCAGTTTTTGTGAGTTTCGTGCATGCACAGTTGTCGTGAAACAGAAAATTGCTCCGGTCTCATTCCGAAGATTTCCAGAGAGAAGAAGATGGCGCCCGTGAACTCTGATGCCTGAATCTGCATCGAGCGGTAAGTAAAACGTTGTGGGAATTTGCCCGGGGTAACACTTAGGCTGGAGGGAGGTCTATGTAGGGTAGGGGGGTAGAGTTTTTTTTAACGTTAGGGGTGAATTCTCCTTTAAAGGCGGATAATGAATAATACCATGATTATTTGTAAGTGGTTATATTTGGAAATAAGTGTCTGTCTGGCTTTGTACTTCTGGTTGTGACTTTCAAAGCAATGTAGCTATTAAATGATGTGTAACATGATTGACATCCGCTACTTTGTTTTAAGATTCAGGAGTAGAGAACAGAAATGGATAACACTGGTTACAATTGTAATAATAATAAGTAATTTAAAACTAGCTTTCTGATATTTTGTGCCTTTTTTTTTTTCTTTAGGAAAATAAATCCCACACTTGCAAATATTTTGTGTACATTGATAAATGGGACCTTTAATTCACACAAGTACTGCAGGCACTTTGGATAATAGAAAGTATGGTATTGCTATTGATTGTAAATTAAATGGCATTTAAAAGCTTCAGCGTGTGTTTTAAAGCATGGCCCAATGCCTTTAGTTTTTTTGTTTTTATGTTTCTCTTTGTTGTGTGTCTAATGTTTACTGTGCTTTGTCCAGTTCGCCTTCCAAAAATTCTTTGTTCAGTTCTGTCATTCTTTGTGTTTGGTTGGTGACTTGTTGGAGTATTTCTGTCATGGATTATTTTATGATGGGGACCTAGCAGCTGTATTAGGTTCTGTGCTTGAATTAGTTGTGAGGCTGATGGATTGTTGGTTTCATTTTCTGATTCCATTGGATCAGAGTCCTATATCACTGTCTTGGATTTTTTCTTTTGTTTGTGACATTGTGTTGACCTAAGTATTTTTCCATACCTAGTAGCGATAAAACCCAAAATGGTCGTTTTTTGATGTTTTTCGGGTTTGTGACTTGTAGTTTTCCCTTACCCAATTTAACAGGTCATTTTTGTTTAAGTTTAAGCTATGGTTTGTCTCCCTTTGTCCGGGCAAAGTAGAAATATTTACTCTGTACAGTTACATAGTGAAGAATAAATCAAGTTGTCTCTTTGCAGCAGGTATGGCATTCTTGGTTTTATATCTTTCTTGTGACACAGCACTGTGAGCATGTACAGGTTTGTTGGCTTACAGGGTGTTTCCAGCTTTGTGGCACAGATGTGTTTCCTTTTGGCCGAGTGATGTTTAATGTAAGCCGTCCTTTAAAGGTTTTGTTCAGTGTAAAAATAAAAACTAGATAAATTGATAGGCTGTGCAAAATAAAAAATGCTTCTAATATAGTTAGGAAGACAAAAATGTAATGTATAAAGGCTGGAGTGACTGGATGTCTAATATAACAGAACAGAATTACTTCCTGCTTTGCAGATCTCTTGGTGTCCACTTATTGGTTACCAGGCAGTAACCAATCATTGACTTAAGGGCGCCCACATGGGCCATAATTGCTGCTTTTGAATCTGAGCTGAATGCTAAGGATCAATTGCAAACTCACTGAACATTTATGTCCCATGTGTCCCCCTTCAAGTCAGTTTCTAAGTAACTTAGAAAGCTGAAAAGCAGTTGTGTTCTGTTATGTTAGACATCTGCTCACTCCAGCCTTTATATATTATTATATATAACTAACTAAATTAGAAATATTTTTTTTTTTTGCACAGCCTATCTCTTTACCCAGTTTTTATTTTTACACTGAACTGTTCCTTTAGGACGGGGGGGGGGGGGGGGTGACTCTGTGCAGAGTTTAGGTTTGTGGTGTATCTGTGTCCACTGGGTTATTTTGGTTTTCCAGGTATGTTTATATATCTCTGCGTGGCCGTTTGCTGTCTTACACACCGTGTGGGTATTTAGGCCTGCCCCTAAATACCCACATGTCCCCTATTTCCCCCACCCTCCCGTAACCTGATCGTGCCTTTTAGCTTCCCTAGGTTTTGTGGTAGGGTGGAGCCCCAATCGCAAACCATTACTTTTGTTGTGTGGGTATTTTCATGTGATCTGGTTTGGGTCCACGGGGTATGTGTGCTGTTTTCCGGGGTTGCGGGGGAGAGATGAGTCAGATGGTGGTCAATATCTTTTCCCCAAACTCTCCCTTTGCCAGGACGGTCTTTTTCCAGCTGTGTTTCTGTGGGTTTAAAGCGCTGGTGGTACCTGATTTGGATCCTGACTTGGGAGCTCTTTTAAAATGTGGCCAATTTTGGGTCTGGCCCCCAGAGGTCCTCCACCGTTTTTAGTTTAATAAAAAAATCTCTGCCCTTGCCCACCCAGCAGCAGTCTTGACTATCTACTGCACTGCCGAGTGTGTAACCCTGAAATCGAGTTGTAAGGTCAGTGTGAAGATCCAGTAGCTGAAAATCATATTTAACATGTTCCTCCAGCCTTTCTAATCTTTGCACTTCTTTCAGAAGCTATGTAGCCGTTGACTGCATTGAGTGCAAAGGCTGATATCTACTAAAATAACAGCACAGGGTAGACTACTTTAAATGAACAGGAACGTGGCAACCTCAGCATTGTATACACACATGATAATGAAGTTTAGCCAAATTATATATTTAAACACATTTTCTTCTTTTACAAGGTAAGACATAAATCATCACGGAAGGTCTATGCAATGAAGCTTTTGAGTAAGCTGGAAATGATAAAGCGATCAGACTCTGCATTTTTTTGGGAAGAACGGGACATCATGGCCTTTTCCAATAGCCCATGGGTCGTGCAGGTATGATAACCACCAGTATTTGCTATGTGCAGTGATCATCTTTTCAAGTCATAAACCACAG
Source organism: Xenopus laevis (assembly GCF_017654675.1). NCBI lineage: Eukaryota > Metazoa > Chordata > Amphibia > Anura > Pipidae > Xenopus > Xenopus laevis. The sequence goes on along the minus strand of NC_054381.1, from coordinate 115,340,287 downwards.
AGAGTGCTTTTATTTTATTTAGCTTTTTCTTGCCTCTAAAAATGTATATATTATTGTGACTGTGATCACATATTAATAGAAGAGAAAATACCCTCACAGAGAAGTGAGGGAGACATTACCCCAACATTATCAAGATCACTACTGCATGTATAACAATTCAATTAAGGAAAAAAATCAACACCACCACAAAGGACAAGGATTAAAAGCTATCTGACATCATAACTGAGTAAGATAAAGTTGTAATCCATATGAGTAATTTTTGTTCTGCATAAAAATCATTCCTTTCGATAAAAATACCTAGGTACAATGACACTGGTCTCTGAGCCAAAAACCAAAACAGTTGTGAAGCCATAAGCTAAACCCATATAATATAGTAATTTGTTGTGCTCAGAGAATATTGTGAGAATTTAAATATCGCATCATATTTACAATTCACATTCTATATAAGGAATGTATTATTGCAGCTGAATCAAATAATAACATGGTTTGGAAAATGTGAATCATATAGGAGATACAATCCCCCCATTTTCTACTCCCATCCTGCACCAAGTTTATACATTCTAATGCACAATTTGCCTCAACCAGGTTTCGCAGGGGTAGAGAAATGCCAACATCTGTGAAATAATATACACATTTCCATTTAAGTTAAAGAAGAACAAAAGCCTAAGTAGGTTAGAAATGTTGAACATTATGTTTTGGGCTTCTGTACCAGCCCAAGGCAACCATAGCTTGTAAATTTGCAATGACCCCTAAGCTTAGCTACTCAACTGCTGCTCAGAGCCCACTGAGCATGTGAGTGTCGCAGACACTTTCCAAGATTGTGACCCCCTGTGACAAGTTTGAAGTCCTGGATCATTTCTGCTATTGAGATGCTGAAACTTAAGCTTGTACAATAACTTCAGTATGTAAAATATGGCATTTTTAGCCATATTAATTTTTAGGGTTTAGTTTTCCTTTAAGTTCCAAAGGGGTGTTTTTGAAGTGTTACAATAAATACAGTATGTACCAGCGTTACCTCAAACAGTTGTAATGTTGTCTTACTAGATCAGTAACTAGAATAGTAACTAGTTGGCAAAAACGCACATTTAACCCCTTTCAATGGGACAGATTGTGTAATATATGGTTGTGGCATAGAAAAAGATTTTCTTTTGAAGGGGTTATTAAAAAACAAACAAAAAAAAAAACAAAAAAAAAACTGTAACTGTCTATAGGTTTTGTATTATTGTTTCATAAAAATCACAGCAGTTTGCACCCCATTGCTTTGCTGAGTTACAGATACCTGACTTTTTCAGTAGCTGGGTGGAGTTTCTGAGCTAATATACTGTGGGTAATTGATGACACGGGTATTGGAGGATTTGAAATAATTAATGGAATTCAGTACTGCAAAGTATGGGTTTGAAGAGATCATACTTAGGAAAGGAGAAGCTAGCAAAGCTGTTGAAAATGTGTTTTGATTGGCAAATGCTGACTCTTCACTTAGGAAGAAATTAAATGATAGGAATTAAGAAAGGATTTGCTTGAATAAATGGATAGGCCCAGTAATGCAGTAAAAGCAACCTTTGTTTTTTTACACACTTAAGTTTGTACCTATTTATAGGACTACAATGAAACTTATTGCTTGGCAGTATATCCTATTTTATACTTAAAAGGGGTATTATTCTATAGTTCTGTACAGAGCCATAAAATGCACTTACTTTTTGATGTATAAGTATATATACATTACAGTTTGGTGATGTATGAATTAATCACTGTTTCTGAAATACAAGGCATTGTTAACATCAGAAAGCCTTAATGTAAAGAAGCTGCATTTGACATAACACACAGTATATGACTATGTCATGGGACAGGATCCTTCTTTAGCAGTGGACATGTTTTATTACTCTAAATTAGCATCTTTAAACCGCGTCTCCCCAGATAAAAACGGGCTATACAAGGGCCAATATTAGCTGCCTAATCAGCCCTTCCATTTCCAGACCAAGTCAGTAGGTTATTGGGTTTTATTTGGGACAAACTAATGACCTACTAAGAATATCTGGCCAAAGATTTGTCAAGTTTAAAATCCAACAAGAACTGCTTAAATCTGACTGGTCTGCACATCTCTAATATGATCCAAAATGGCCTACATCTACTTATAATGATGTCATTTTATCCAAGCAAGCAGATATTAAGTAAAATAACTTAGTCATTCAGGCTAGAATATAACATTATAAAGGTAGCATTTCCACTCATATATTTATACAATCTTAATATTGCTGCTACATTTCATGAAAATGAGTCCAAAAGACTGATATTAAATACTGTTTTCTGAAAGAAGTCTGCAAGTCTTAAATCTTAATTAAAATCTGATTATATGGAATGGCAGGTAACATATACAGTCACCTATGCCTAAATGTGTTTTACAATTTACTGCTGTTCGGTGATCCTACAGTTTTCCACATGCATATAAAATGGATGTACATCGCACATGCAAATGACCTATATAGATATAATATATAAAAGTGATGATAAGAATTAGCTTATTAGCCTTTCTCTTATATTCAACTGTTATAACCTCACATATCCAGGATAAAAATGCATTTTACCATTTTTGCTTTCTGTTCCATGCAGTTATTCTACGCTTTTCAAGATGATCGTTATCTTTATATGGTTATGGAATACATGCCAGGGGGAGATCTTGTAAATTTAATGAGTAATTATGATGTCCCTGAAAAATGGGCCCGGTTTTATACGGCCGAAGTAGTTTTATCCTTAGATGCCATTCACTCAATGGGCTTCATTCACAGGTAAGACTGATCCTCAAAAACAGGACTTTAAGAAAAACTAAACACCCAGTTGCTTTTGACTTAAAGTGGACCTGTCACCCAGACACAAAAAGCTGTATAATAAAAGTCCTTTTCAAATTAAACATGAGATCAAATTTCTATTGTTTATTAAAGTATTCATAGCTGTTTTAAACGCATTTCAAAATCTCAGCTGTCAATCAAATGTTGTCTGTCCCTCCACTATGCATAGGCATAGAGGCGGGACAGACAATTACTTTCACTTTCCATTCAGCACTTACTAGATGTCACCGCTCTCCCCACATTCCCTTAGTTCTCTTCACCATTTAATTGTGTAACCAGTGTATAGGGATGGACATCGGGTCTCCCATTCTGGTGCACAAACTAGATTTTGAGATGATGCAAGGCTTGCTTTAATAACAGTGTCCACAAAATGGCTCCTGCCTGCTTGCTATAATTATGAATTCCCAGACTGAAGGAGACCAGATTAAAATAATTCATATAGTGTAAATAAAGTTTATTTTGCTTGACTAATGTGATAAAATAGGATTTTGACTTTGTTTTGGGTGAAGGGTCCCCTTTAATTCTTCTGTATATACACAAGTTGCTTTTCCACCATTATAAGGCAATATCTGACATTTCTTGGACTTTTGCCCTGGTTTTTCAGAACATAAACATATATTGTTTTTCTCAAACTCCAACTTTTTTAGGACTTAGGAAGTGCAAATGTATAAAAATAGAGTCCTAAAACAACAGATTTCCCTTGTGAGTTAAAATTCTTTGCTAGTTTGTAGTGAAGCAAGAAGAAAGCATGTGTGATACTGAACTGAAGAAGGCTTTGGTTATTACTTTAGTCGGAGGGGCAATGTTTGGAGGCAAATGTAATTTGAAATCCAAAATACATTCACATCAATGAAAAGCTGTGAGGAATGTCTTGCCAAACTTAGTTTGTTTACTGAAAGGAAATATAAAAAAACCTAGAGCATTACGAATTGAGCACGAAGCTCATTTTGTACATTTGTGCCCCTATGCATATTGCCCTGTCCACTACCAAACTGTGCTAAGAATACTCCTGAAGACAACCCTACCATATGTCAAAAACCCATGTCACTTTTTGAGGCACATTTATCATAGGTCGAATTTCGAATTGTCAGTTTTTTAAATTCCCCTAAACTCTCATAAATTTGAAATTTGCCCAATTTTATTTAAAAAATACAAATTTTTCAACTCTGATGGATGTAATTAACCCGAAAACTCAAATCGATTCGAATTTTAAAAATTTGATTTGTTTTTCCCCTGAAAAAAAACCTTAAATGTCAGGAAGGCTTCAAATAACTTTAAATTGATCCCTGGACGTCTCCTATTGACTTAAACAGCAATTTGGAATGTTTTAGGTGGCGAATAGTCAAATTCGAGTTCTTAAAGAGCCAGAGTATGATCAATCTCAAAAATCAATTGTTTTTTAAAAACTTGAATCAAATTTGAATTACTCCCTAGTCGATTTTGACAGTTTTGACCATATAAAAAACTCAAAAATTGGAATTTTGTTTTCGAATTTTCAATTCGACTCTTGATAAATCTGCCCCTTAGTGTCCTGCATTGTCACCCTAAGCAGCTTAATGTATCAGTTTTGAGAGTTTTGATTTGGCTTACTGAGCTGCTAAGCCTATAGACAATGACAACCTTGTTATATGAAGCCCGTGTTTTGCTCAGTACGGTTTTGTCATCTTAAACACCAGAAAGCTTAAAATTCAGCTTGAAGAAAAGTAAAAAATAAACTGTACAAAGCAACATGAAGAAGTCCTTCTCTTCATTTGAAAAAAAAGAAACGTATTGGCAGAGATGAAAATGTCATGCATATACCACAATCGATTGCCATTTACAGCTAATTGTTGCATCCAGTTGTTATAGTTTTACAATCAGATGTATGCAAAGACTTTGTGTGCATGTGACTGATGTTTTTCTTTGTGTTATTGCTACCTGTTAATTAAAGGTATATGTTTATATATATTCATCTTTGCAGAGATGTGAAGCCTGATAATATGCTGCTGGATAAGTCTGGACATTTAAAACTAGCTGATTTCGGTACATGTATGAAGATGAATAGGGTATGTTTATGGATATATTTTATATAGGTTTATTGTTTCGCTTGCCATCCATATCCAAATGCTCTGATACAATAAATAAAAGTATAGTGCAGTTCATAAAGGAACAGTAACACCAAAAAATGTGTTTAAAAGTAATGAAAATATCATGTAGTGTTGCCCTGCACTGGTAAAACTGATCTGTTTGCTTCAGAAACACTACTATAGTTCATATAAACAAGCTGCTGTGGAGCAATGGCAGAAATAGAAAAACGGCTATATGGCACAGGATAACAAATGGATAACAGATAACACCATTAGACAGACAGAGCTTATCTGCTATCTGCTGTTTAACTTGAGCTTTGTCTCCTTTGAATGGCTGCCCCCATTGCTACACAGCAGCTTATTCATATAAACTATAGTAGTGTTTCTGAAGCAAACACAGCAGTTTTACCAGTGCAGGGCAACACTGCATTATATTTTCATTACTTTAAAACACTTTTATGTTTTGACATTACTGTTCCTTTAAAAGAGCAGTGACATGTCTATTTGCATTCTACACCACTAAAGGTCACACGGGGAGATTTAGTCGCCTGGTGACTAATCGCCTCTTCTTCTGGACGACAATCTCCCCGATCTGCCTTCCCCTAACTTCCCACCGGCTATAATGAAAAATCGCCAGCAGTATGGCACTCGCGGCGCTTCATTTTCCGAAGTTGCCCAAAGTTGACTCATGAGGAAACTTTGGACCACTTCAGAAAATCACCGCTGGTGATTTTTCCCTGTCGTCTTAGGGGGACACAGGGCACAGATGGGGTTAAGCTCCACCCTCCAGGAGGCATGACACTTGTAATAATTAAAATAAGGGGAGTGCCAGAGGGTCTGGCTTAATCCCCTGTGTACTGACCTAATCAGTTTTCAAGTGTCCTGCTTACTAGAAGGATGGACTTAAACAGTCTGAACAAACTATTACCAGCACGACGCTGGAACTGGGGTCCCCCAAGCACCAGGAATACCTGTGTGTGTGGGGGGGACCTCCTTTGTGGGAAATTCTACCGGGGTCTTTCTCTGGCCTTTTAGGCTATAACGACCACGCAGACTTTCCTGCTCCCCATTCTGGATGGCAGCGGTTTGGCCAGTATTGAGCACTATGCGTGAGTAATCCTCTTATTTAATTTACTCACATTGGCTCTCCCTCTCCCTGTGCCTGTCGGCCTGCTGCCGCATCTGCCTTGTTCCACTAGGTGTCCCGACACAAGGGAACACTCGGGAAGGGACGCTTAGGGGCGTATCCCCTCACCAATCGCCCATCTGTTGATTCGCGCCGAAGTGGAACGCATAAGCGTTCCAGGCACCATTTTCCTTCACTCGCGCGCTTTCCACAAGCAGCAGCACGGACCCACAGGCGCTCTCTGGGTGGCACGGGGTACAGAAGCAGTTCCTCTTGGGACTCCTTCCACATCAGTCCCTCACTTCCTACAGGATGCCCTCCATCGCTGACAATTTTTGGGAGGGACTTTGGCCAAGCTGGATCACAAGACCAGCGGTAAGCACAAGTGAACAGAAGGCTCAAGAGTGGATACTTTTCACCATAGCCCTTCTGACGCCTCATCGGCGGGAGCAATTTCATCCCAATCGAAAGGTTAACTTCCACCATCAGACAATTCCTCGGGGGGGAGAGGATGAAAATGACGAACCCAAGGGCCGTGAAGTGCAACATACATTGACAACATCATTAATGGAGTCCTTGAGGTAATAAAAATCACTCCTTCAGCAGACCCGCAAACTCGGACAGCAGGGCTGTTCAAAAGGCAGCATAAGTCCTCTGCAGTTTTTCCATCACACGAACAACTGCTCAGCATTATCCAAGAGGAGTGGAATTCACCAGAACGAAGATTTCCGGCTACACGAAAATTCTCAAAATCCTATCCGTTCTCCAGGGAATTGGTGGGAAAATGCCCCCAACAGTGGATGCTCCGGTATCCAGACTGTCCAAAACTACAGCACTCCCAGTCAATGACGTGGCAGCGTTTAAGGACCCTTCCGACAGGCGTCTTGAAGGCTGTGTACTCCTCTGCAGGTTCCTCTCTACGACCTGTACTGGCTTCCACGTGGGTAGCAAGGGCCATACAGACATGGTCTGAATCCCTGATCAACAACATTCAAGAGGGAGTCCCCAGATCAGAACTGATATCTACAGTGCAGTCTATTGCTGAAGCCTCTGCTTTTATGTGCGACACCACTCTCGAAACAGCAAGGATGCGTACTTGCATGTACCAATATGGCCACCCCATCATCGGTTCCTAAGAGTCCCCTTCAAGAAACATCACTTCCAGTTCGTAGCCCTGCCCTTCGGGCTCTCGTCAGCACCCAGGGTATTCACAAAACTCATGGCAGTAACGGCTGCGACCTTACGGTTACAGGGAATCTCTGTGGCGACCTTCTCCTGAAGGCAAGAACAAGAGAGAAGGGCGAAGATCTTCAAAGGGCAATTTAATTGCTTCAGGACTTCGGGTGGACTATCAAAACTGGAAAAAGTCCAGTCTTCTGCCCAGCTACCAAATGACATTCCTGGGTCTCAAATTCAACACTCTCGAACAACGTGTGAGTTTACCACGGGACAAGCAGTTGAAGATAAAGGCTCAAGTCAAACTACTGTCTTGCACACACCAACCCACAGTTCACCTGGCAATGAAGGTTCTGAGGTTGATGGTCTCAGCCATAGAGGCAGTGCCGTTTGCACAAATCCATCTTTGCCCACTACAAGCCAACATCCTATGCGGTTGGAAGGGAGGTCCTCTTTCTCAAAGACTGTCCCTCCTACGACAGACAAGAGAATCCTTTCAGTGGTGGCTACATCCACACAATCTGTCGAGGGGCCAATCTTGGGCAACACCGGACTGGACCGTGATAACGACGGATGCCAGCCTACAAGGTTGGGGAGCGACCTGGAACAACCTGTCCGTACAAGGTCAGTGGTCTCCCAGCGAGTCCAGGCTGCCGATAAACATTCTCGAACTCCGGGCTGTCAGATTGGCCCTAAACAGCTGGTCGCACCTGCTCCAAGCCAAGTCGGTGAGAGTACAATGCGACAACTCCACCACTGTAGCCTACATCAACAGACAAGGAGGGAATCGCAGCAAAGCAGCTCTAGCGGAAGCCCACCTGATACTGAGTTGGCGTCCCATGTGGTGAGGCTGTCAGCCATTCACATACCTGGAGTGGACAACACGAAAGCGAACTTCCTCAGTCGCAACCAACTGGATCCAGGGGAATGGGAACTTCACCCAGAGGTGTTTGAGGAACTTGTGAAACATTGGGGCCTTCCCCAGATCGACTTGATGACGTCCAGAGCCAATTGCAAGGTGACAAAATTCTTTGCCCCATCAAGAGATCCAATGGCAGTGGGTGTGGATGCCATGACACAGAATTGGTGCTTTGACCTCACCTACATCTTTCCTCCCCTTCCCATGTTACCCCGGATACTGAAGAAGATCAGATGCTCACACACAACAGTAATTGTGATATCTCCCTACTGGCCCAGGAGAACATGGTTCTCAGATCTTCAGGAGATGTCCATAGCAGAACCAGTGCGGCTAACGGCCAGAGTCGACCTTCTGATCCAAGGTCCATCACAATCCGGTCCTATACGCTTTGACAGGACGGTTGTTGAAGCAGTCATTTGGAGAAGACAGGGCATAGGTGAAGAAGTTATTGGCACAATGCTAAAGTCGGTTTACCACAGAGTGTGGCGCAGCTATTGGAACTGGTGCGAAGAAGCACATTTGCCCTTCCTCGAATGCAACATCTGCAGATTGGAGACGGTTTCCTCAGCAGAGGCCGCCTTTGGCTGGAAGGTGTTGCACTCCGTGGTGCAAAAACGTGTCACTAATTCTCGCTCCCACCCTTCTGTTTTTGGGGCTGCTTTGTTAACTCCCCATCTTTGCCCTGTGTCCCCCTAAGACGACAGAGAAAAGAGGATTTTTGATACTCACCGTTAAATCTGTTTCTCTGTAGTCAACAGGAGGACACAGGGCATCCGCCCTTACACGAGATTTGACCACTTTGGTCCATGTGGGAATACTTCCCAAGTGTGTATATATAATATATATATATATATATATATATATATATATATATATATATATATATATATATATATATATATATATATATATATATATATATATATATATATATATATATATATATATATATATATATATATATATATAAACTTGGGAAGTATTTTATTTTTTTTTTTTTCTGTTCAGCAGTCTCTTTGGTAGAAACTGATTAGGTCAGTACACGGGGGATTGAGCCAGACCCTCTGGCACGCCCCTGGAGCGTGGAGCTTAACCCCATCTGTGCCCTGTGTCGACTACAGAGAAACAGATTTAATGGTGAGTATCAAAAATTCTGTTTTCATTATAGCTGTGGGAAGGTAGGGGAAGGCAGATTGGGGAGATTGTTGCCCAGATGAAGAGGCGACTAAATCTCCCCGAATCTCCCTGTGTGCCCTTACCCTAAGGCTACGCTAACACTGCAACAGTAGTTGTTTTCATAACATGATGTCTAGAGTTAATTTTGTAGATATATATATATATATATATATATATATATATATATATATATATATATATATATATATATATATATATTTATACACACTATGTATACTTTTCTTTTCTATGTTGGGGTTTCCCTCTGCTATGGAACCTTTGATTGTAGTGTATTGAAGATTGTATCAGATAAATGACAACATTTAATGGTTTTCACTCACAGGAAGGAATGGTACAATGTGACACTGCTGTTGGAACTCCTGATTACATTTCCCCAGAAGTGCTGAAATCCCAGGGAGGTGATGGCTACTATGGGCGAGAATGTGATTGGTGGTCAGTTGGTGTCTTCTTATATGAAATGCTTGTTGGTGAGTAAAAAAGGGCTCTCCCTTCCATATAATTTCAGTTATAAAAGTATTGTCAAATTATATACATATGAACTCTGAGCTCACTTATATCTTTATATTTAAAATAGAAGTGTTAAAAGTGTACAGCGGTCTTTTAACTGTGCTTAGAGATGTCATTTGTCAAGACTTTGCCATAAAAGAGATGCTTGGTTTTTAATGCCGTTGTCATATTTCTGTTAGATGAATGACATTGGATTATGTTTTCCTGCACAGGGAATTGAACTAAACTGCATACAATGATATAATTTCCATCAGTTTCATTTTGATGCCAAGACTAGAAATGTTGACACTGATAGTGACACAACACAGTATTTTCCAAGGAATGTATTGGGATCACATTAAAAACAACATATTTAAAGGACTGAAGTTGTCAAAACACTTTCTTGCTCTCCTAAATACATGTCCCAAGGCAACAGCTTGAAAATAGAAGTTATGTTTATTTAAGAATATGTTGTCATTCTGTGTTATACTTGTAAGGGCAATTACACACAGTGCTACTTGTCACCCGTGATTTCTTGCAGCGACAAAACACCAGATAATATCCTGCCATAGACAAGAATTGTCTCCGCTGAAACACACAAATGACTTTAAAATGCCTTTGTATTAGGGATGCACCAAATACAGGATTTGGTCAGGATTCTGCTTTTTTCAGCAGGATTCGGATCCCCCTTCCCCCCCTTCCCACCAATAATTTGCATATGCAAATTCGGGTTTGGAATTCGGTCTAATCTTTCGTGAAGGATTTGGGGGCTCGGCCGAATCCAAAATAGTGGATTCGGTGCATCCCTACTTTGTATGCATTTAAAGGGGACCCGTCGCCCAAAAAAAATATTCAAAATCCTATTTTATTACATTAGTCAAGCAAAATTAACTTTAATTACACTATATCAATTATTTGAATCTTGTTTCCTTCAGTCTGGGAATTCTTCTATAGCAAGCAGGCAGGAGCCATTTTGTTGACACTGTTATTAAGGCAAGCCTTGCATCATCTCAGAATCTTGTTTGTGCACCAGAATAGGCGACCTGGTGTCCAGCCACATACCCTGGCTACACGATTAAACCGTGAAGAGAACTGGGGAATGCATACCTCCCAACTGTCACTTTTTTGGAGGGACAGTCCCTCTTTTGACAGCTCAACCCGCAGTCCCTCATTTGTACTGGAAAGTCCCTCTTTTCTATGCACTGAACAGCCAGAAAAAGAAACAAAGTTTCTCACTTAATTGGCTTTTAGCAGAGAGCCCAGAACACCTAACAGGTGCAAATAAGATACTTTGTAACAATTTTGAGACACAAAAACACAGTTTAGATAAGGAGAAATCTTTTAAAACAAACATGGTAATTAGGGGGTGTGGCCACAGAAAGGGTTGTGGCCAAAAAATTGCTGCGCTATGTGCGAAAAAAATTTTTTTGTCCCTCTTTTTACTTCCAAAATGTTGGGAGGTATGGGAATGCAGAGATATCTAGGAAGTGCTGAATGGAAAGTGAAAGTAATTGTCTGCCCTGCCTCTATGCCTAAGGCATAGAGGAGGGGCTGACAATATTTGATTGACAGCTGAGATTTTTAAACAGCTATGAATGCTTTAATAAAAAATAGAAATTGGATTTCATGTTTAATTTGAAAAGGACTTTTATTATACAGCTTTTTGTGTCTGGGTGACAGGTCCACTTTAAGCAATTTAAGTGTTTTAGCAGAGACCGTTCTCAGCATTGTCTATGGCAGGGTATTTTCTGGTATTTTGCAGCTGTGACAAATCTCGGGTGACAAGTAGCACTTAACCCTTATAGTCCCTGTGTCCCCCTATCGACTACAGAGAAACAGATTAAACAGTGAGTATCAAAAAATCCCGTTATATGCATCCATTTGAGTATTAAACATCCTAGCAATGAGATTTTTAAAACACAATGTATTATGGAAGAAAGCCAATTGCTATGGTGGCAGTGCTATTTTATAACAGTAACCGTTAAGGTAATGACACACGGTGTTGCTTTGGCAATGGATTGTATTGAAGACATGATCCGTTCTGGGTACTCCCTATTGTACATCCTTGATGAGGGACTCAGACCATGCTTGTTAGTTCGAAGTGTCCTGCCTCCTAGAGGGTGGAGCTTAACCCCTATAGTCCATGTGTCCCCCTGAGACGATAGAAAAATTGTATATATTAAACTTGATCAAGGTAACATTTATTGTGTGCAGGAAAAACTCCTGAAGGCCAATGACAGGCCCTGCTTTCAATGCATTATAAAACAGTGTCCAGTGTTGAACTGGTTCTCTATGAACAACTGGCATTATAAGATGTTATGCTGCCCAAATCCGATTAAACTCTTTGACTTTGCTGAGAGGTGGAAATAATCACTGAAAAGCTTGTTCCAATACCAAGTGTCTTATCTACTGCTTGGGTGCCTGCACTTTAGGAAAGAGTAGGCTATTTTAACGCAGCGATCACATCTGTCATTAGCATAAAATGAGAAGCTTCTTGGCAAGTCAGTTGATGCAAATCCTGTCTTTACTTGGTGTCTAATGAAAAAAAACATAACCCTGCTGATTTAAATGGAAAATATATGGTTTACTTACCATTTATTTTTCCCTATATGTGCATTAAAACTTAGACACTGCTTATTCTATTCAGGCAGATTTTTTTCAGTCTGGATATTTGTATTTATTGCACATTACACTTTATTGAAATGTGCCATCTGTGTCCTAGAATTTCTGCAGATGCCTGCATGGCTTTACCAATAATCAAACCTTGTGCTTGACAGTTTAACCTCTGTAATGCTGCCTTTTATTTAACACATTTTTATTTAAGCAGCGAAAGCAGATGCTTCTTCATATAGCACTACCTACTGTTGGCATAAAAAGTGCCACATTAGTACAAAAATTTTGTATACGCCTAGTTTTGTACAGCATTTTATGTTTCAGAGTGAAAATATGCTCTTTATTTTCTAGGAGATACACCCTTTTATGCTGACTCACTGGTTGGGACATACAGCAAAATAATGAATCACAAGAACTCACTCACATTTCCGGAGGATAGCGATATCTCCAAAGAAGCAAAAAACCTGATATGTGCATTCCTTACTGACAGGTAACACCTTCATTTACATTAAACACAAATGCTTTTCATAAATCCATATTGGCAGATTGGCCATTTTAATTTAGGGCTGATAACCCCCAGGGCCTTTGTCAAATTGTTGGCCCATTGTTGAAACTCAGCGAGACTCTGCAACATAGAATTGGCAGTTGTCTTTGTATACTGTAGTGTTAAGGTTTGCTTTTACTAGAAATGGGCCCTGGCCTGAAACATGAAAAACAGCCCCAAACTATTATTACTCCTCCACCATACTTTTATAGTTGGCATTATTCATTTAAAGGAACAGGTCCGTGTTAAAATTAAAACCTGAGTAATAGGTGCACAATAAAAAATGTTTCTAATATCGTTAGTTGCCAAAAATGTAATCTATAAAGGCTGGAGTGATTGGATGTCTAACAGAACAGAACCCAACTTCACAGGCTGCAGCTCCTTAACGCTGAGTTAGTCAGTGACTATAAGGGTGGGCACATGGGACAAAACTGTTTAGTGATTTTGCAATTGATCCTTAGCATGCAGCTCAAAAGCAAATAGTTATGACCCATGTTGCTCCCTCAATTTACTGATTTGTTAACCAATCAGTGGAAACCAAGAGAGCTACAAAGCAGGACGTAGGGTTCTGGCTATTATTTTAGACATCCAGTCACTCCAGCCTTTATAGATGACATTTTTGGCTAACTAACTATATTGAAAACATATATTTAACAATATTTTAAAAATATTTTTCATTTTGCACAGCCTGTCTATTTACCAAATTTTTTATTTTTATACTGAAAAGAACCTTTAAGTTGGTGGTATTCTCCTGGCATCTGCCATAGCCACACCATTTGGTAGACTTCCACACACAGTCTAGTGCAATTCATGACTCCAGAGAATGGGAGTGTAATGGTGGCAACCATAACACCTGTCCTGCTGATATATGGCTATGAACCAAGTGATCAAAGGCTTGTGCACGGCTACTTGTCCTGTTTATTCATTCTTGTGCTGATGTTGCTTCTAAAGATAGAACTTGGCAGTGAGTTTTCCAACCACTTTTTAGTTATTTTTTACTTGCGTTTCAGGACTCTGCATTCCATTTCTGTGAATTTGTGATCTGACATTGCAGTTGAACTGTTGATTCACATAAATGTTTCCACTTCCCTTGAGGTTGTTTGATGAAGCTGTAGATGAGCAGTTCCACTCTATATAGTGAAAGTCCCTACAGCTCATTAAGTAACAGGGGGCATATTTGCACCTGGTTATTTACTTATGACAACCAGTTTCATTTTAGCCCAATGAGTAAAAGACCCTGACAGATGACATCAATACGACACTTTTTACTTCCATTGCTTATAGATGAAAATTACTTGGCTGTTTGCTAAATTATACACTTGTCTTAGCAGTTGGGTGTGGGAGAGGACCAGCACACATTTTCTTATGGATTCTTAATATTTATGTCCTATGCATCCAACATTTCAATCCCCATGGATTGAAAATGTTGGATGATGCAAGCAAACATGATTTTTTTCCCTTTTTTTGCACTGTTTGGCCTCCTATGTAGGGAAGTCAGGCTGGGACGAAATGGGGTGGAAGAAATTAAACGACATCCTTTTTTCAAGAATGACCAGTGGGCATGGGAAACTCTTCGAGACAGTAAGTACTTTGTGCAAAATAGCTGTGCTAATTTTTTTTAGTAAATTGCATTTTCTTATTCTGTTTGATTTAACTGAACTGGCTGACAGACCTTGGATGGGAGGAGCTCAGAACCACAATGCCAAATCTATCAGGAACTGGCCAATTGAATTCTTCTCCCCCTCCTATGGTTATTTAGTTTGGCAATTAAGCTATCACTGCTAACTAGATCTGAGTATACAATACTTGCTTTAACTGTTTATTGCAAAAGGGCACAGAAACCCAAAAGTAAAAATCTACAGTATATGATGGTTCTGTGCTGAGTGGTATAATAACTGCTCTCTTTTGGTCATGTAAAAACCTATTTTGGCATGTTTTGTACTCAGACATCGGTTATTATTAGGTTGTATTGTTTTGAACCTCCGCATGATGGGAGCAACTTTCTAGCTTGTGAGCAACTTCTTGTCTACAGTGCATGCCTTCTGCCTAAGTATTCCGTGCCCCATAATTGTTGCTTCTTACATCATCATTGGCAGATAGTTAAGGAATGAATAGGTGAGGTTCAGCAGGAACTTGTTTTAATCATTCTGTCATGTGATTAGGCACAAACATCTGTTTCGTTACACCCACCCAGTCTGTTCTAATGAATTCCCCAAGATGAGCCTATTGATACTAGGGAACCCCAGAGTTATTGCCATGTGGTGAAAATTCCAGGGTTCTCCTAGTGGGCTGTGTAAATAGACACAACAGGTTTGTGCCCAAAGAATCGCATGCAAATGTAATTTTAATCCAGAGCACCAGCAATCATGCAATGATTTGGGGAAAAAAATTGTGTTTTAACGCATGGAGCCTAATTGAAAAAGTTGCAAATTTGAGTACACTTGCAATTGCACTGGCATTGTGAGGGGGAAAAGACATTGTAATGTGGAAAAAAAACAATGGCAGTCATTTAAATTGCACTTTGCACACTGCATTTATAATCAGAAATGACCCTTTTTACCAATCAATGTAATGTGTACTCATCCCAAATCACACCCTAACTGAACTTTAGGTTAAAGGGGACCTAAAGTCTAAAATAGAATAATGCTAGAAATGCTGTATTTTGTAAGCTAAATATTAACATGAACTTACTGCACCAGAACTCTAATTAAACAAATGATTTGTATTTTCAAAGTTGGCCGCAGGGGGCTGTCATCTTGTAACTTTGTTAAACATCTTTGCAAGACCAAGACTAGGCACATGCTCAGTGTGGCCTGGCCTTCATTTGGGAGGTTAAGCTTAGGGATCATCATAAATTATCAAAATAGCACAAGTCAAATATGATCTGCCATAGAAGCAGATACAGCAAGGCTGTTTAATAATCAGAATATGCAGATTGCACTGGGTCTGCGGATACAAATCTTCACACGGTCGCCGGCTGCTTTATAGGGAAACAAACAAAGCTGCTCAAGGTCAGGGAAGTGAGGTGGGGCCCCCCTGCCGTTTGAAACCATGATCATTTCCCTGCAGAGCAGGTAGGGACCATTTCCTATCTGCAGCCGTCTGAGCAAGTAAAACCAAGCTGAATTTCACTGCATACAGTCAGTTAGGTTTATTATATAAACGGTACACATTTTTTATTTAAAGTATATTGGAGATAGATTTCTTTTTCATTAAAGAAAGTAAAAATTAGATTTTTGCCTTTACATCCCCCTTAAGCCCCTGTAGCGCATAACAAGGCTACATGCAGATCTTTAAAAACATTTGTTAAACAGTCATCCTGCTATTTGTTCCAAGGATGCAGCTAACAAAAAAATAAAAAAAGTTTTAACAGTTAACCAGCCATAGCCGCATGAAAGTGCTCATCCAGAATCTAAATACAACAGGCCTTTAGTGGGGCCAGCAAAATATTTTAGCAACCTCTTCTAGGACAATTAGAAAGTATTTGTTTGACAGGGAGTACAGGAATTATAATCAAAAGAAGGGTGCTAAGAAAAGAGTTCTAGAAGGACAGCAAGTAAATCTTTGCAAATTGATACACAGATATGATGCCAGACTGAATCTATACCAGGGGTGCCCAAAAGGTAGATCGGGAACTACCAGTAGATCTTTAGCTGGGGATCAGTAGATCTCAAGACACTGTCAGCAACAGCTTGAATAAATGACCCTCCTATTTCATGCTTTTCATTCAGATATTTATTATGTTAATGTTACATAAGAAATAGTTGTTTAATAAATATAGCAATAAACATTTTCTGATAAATCATTATTTAAGTAATATTTTCCATGGAACAGAAGTCTAGCAATGATTTTATGGATGTAGCTCTTAATGGAACAACATCTCTAAAAGTAGACCTTGCATTAGTAAAGTATGGGCTCTCCTGATCTATACGATATACTAAATCAATACAATCAGGAAATATGAACTTGACTTTCAGTCCAAGCTTTATTGTATAAAGCCAAGTTCACTGAATGCAGTTATTGCATGTTGGATCAAGTCCAAAGAGTACTACTCTTAGGGATTGCAAGTTTCTTCTAGAATCATTGCGTATTTAAGTACGGCTAAATGTTATGTGCCTACAGGCATGTATAGCCTTGTCTGAACAGCTCTATCTGTTTCTGATGTGATGACTTTGTGCTGACTGTGGTTGCCTTAATAACAGTTGCATTAAGTCTAAAAATAATCTTTACTACTTGAAAACTGAATCTCAAGAGGGAAGACTGCTGTAATACACAGGGATGGAGGAGATGTATTCATGTTGTTATCCCTATTTCCTTCATAGGGGCAATTGAACCCTACCATGAGGTGCATTAATGGTTCATTAAAAATGGATGGTTCTGTTTTGTTCCCTCTATTATTGTAGCTGTAGCCCCTGTTGTCCCTGATCTAATTAGCGACATTGACACAAGCAATTTTGACGACTTGGAGGAAGATAAAGGTGATGAAGAAACATTTCCAATGCCTAAAGCTTTTGTTGGCAACCAACTACCCTTCGTAGGATTTACTTACTACAATAATAGACAGTAAGTTGTTTGCATATTTCTCTCTTGAGATGACTGATACAAATAGAGTGTGTATTTTTTTTTGGCCTCATCATCACAAACCTTTATTTTTCAGGTACTTAGATGATCCTTCAGCAAAGCCCAACGACAACAGAAGCAGCTCCATAGTAGATAAAAACCTGGTAAGTTACTTGATGCTAGAAGTTTGTTACAGCATTTAGCATGATGCTCTGTTGGAGGATTAGAACTCCGGCATGGCAAAGGTAACTTTTCCAAGTATTAAGAGCAGGACTAGCTGCTTGTAGAAGATGCATACACAATACAAAAAAGATACATACATCAATGTGCATTTCCCAATACTGTAATAATACAAACATGGGAGTAATATTACAATAACTAAATAAAATATTCACAGAAACTAAAAAATATACACTGTAACAAAGATTAAGTTCCACATATTAAAAGCCACTGGGAATTAATACTCTGCCCCATACAGCTTATAGTCTGTATGTGTAGCATTCTCTTGCCTTGAAATTAAAGAGGTGGTTCACCTTTAAGTTAACTTTTAGTATGTTATAGAATGGCCAATTCTTAGCAACTTTTCAGTTGGTCTTTATTATTTATTTTCTATAGATTTTGAATTATTTGCCTTCTGACTCTTTCTAGCTTTAAAATTGGGGTCACTGACCCCATGTAAAACAAATGCTCTTGTTTGTTTTGTCTTATATGCTATTATTCATCAGTCCTTTCAGTCTCTCCCCTATTCATATTACAGTACCATATTCATTCATTAGTGCATGGTTGCTGGGGTAATTTGGACCCTAGCAACTAGACTGCTGAAATTGCAAACTGAATTGCTGCTGAATATAAATAACAAAAAACCCCCACAAATAATAAAAAATGAAAACAAATTACTAATGGTCTCGAAATATCACTCTACATCATACGAAAGAGGGGGCGAAGGGGGCCACTGGGGACTTATCACCGTGGGGGGGGGGTTTAGTTCTCTTTAAGACAAAGTTTAATTTGTTTTGGGGAGGCCCTTTTTCCTATAATTTCGTAACAAACTACAGCTAATACCCAGTTTCACTGGCATTGTTTTAGGTTGAAAACTTACAGAAGAATATATATCAACTTGAAGAACAACTACATAATGAAATGCAGTTAAAGGACGAGATGGAGCAAAAGTGCAGGTAATTACAAAATGAGCAATATTATGAGGAGTTGTGCTTCTAGAATGCTTACATTTATGTTAGAGATCATTCCTGATTGCTGCCAGAAAAGTTGGCATAGATGTTCATGGCTTTCAATGGGAAACAAATTAAAAAGGTTCATTACTACTGTCTGTAATCTATGCTTAAAATGACAGTAGGAACTTTTGAATTTATTAGGGTCTCCATAAATTAGAATGTTTACTCACCACATAGGGGGAAGTGGCCCAGGTGCACTGCCCTGAGCCAAGCAGATAACCGTAAATGAATCTGGAGCAGGCACTCAAATAAAGGCAATCTTCCATCAAATAGTTGAAATAAAGTAAAAAGATTTATTGTCTCTTCTGCCCTATGCATTTTTTATTGAAGCAGTTGTATGATATTAAATCAAATGTGAAAAAACTGGCTGTGCAAAAATGTGGGTACCCTTGTAATTTTGCTAATTTGAATGCATGTAACTACTTAATACTGATTATTGGCAACACCAAATTGGTTGGATTATCTTTTAAGCCTTGAACTTCATAGGCAGATGTGTCATCATGAGAAATGGTATTTAAGGTGGCCAATTGCAAGTTGTGCTTCTGTTTGACTCTCCTCTGGAGAGTGACAGCAGGGAATCCTCAAAGCAACTCTCAAAAGATCTGAAAACAAACATTGTTCACTATCATTGTTTAGGGGAAGGCTATCTCCGAGGTTTAAACTGTCCATTTCAACTGTAAGGTATTTTATCAGGAAATGGAAGGCCACAGGCACAGTTGCCGAAAAAACCCAGGTCTGGCAGGCCAAGAAAAATACAGGAGCGGCATATGAGGAGGATTGTGAGTGCTTACAGACAGCCCAAAGATAACCTCCAAAGACCTGCAAGAACATCTTGCTGCAGACGTTGTACCTGTACATCGTTGCACAATTTTCATAAAGAACATCTGTATGACAGGGTGATGAGAAAGAAGCCATTTCTGCACCCACGCCACAAACAGTCGCTTGTTGTATGCAAAAGCTCATTTAGACAAGTCACAGTCATTTTGGAACAAAGTGCTTTCGACTGATGAGACCAAAATTCAGTTAACAAAAAGCATTTTGCATGGCGGAAGAAGAACACCGCATTCCAAGAAAAACACCTGCTACCTACTGTCAAATTTGGTGGAGGTTCCATCATGCTGTGGGGCTGTTTGACTAGTTCAGGGTCGGATGAATTCAACCCAATATTAACAAATTCTTCAGGATAATGTTCAAGCATTAGTCACAAAGTTGAAGTTACACAGGGGTTGGATATTCCAACAAGACAATTACCCTAAACACACTTAGAAATCTACAAAGGCATTTATACAGAGGGAGAAATACAATATTCAGGAATGGCCGTCACAGTCCCCTGACTTGAATATCATGGAAAATCTATGGGATGATTTGAAGCAGGCTGTCCATGCTCAGCAGCCATCAAATTTAACTGAACTGGAGAGGTTTTGTACGGACGAATGGTCAAAAATATCACCATCCAGAATCCAGACACTCATCAAATGCTATATACAAGGCGTCTAGAGGCTGTTAAATTTGCAAAAGGAGGCTCAACTAAGTATTGATGTAATATAATATCTCTGCCCAAATTTATGCACATGTCTAATTTTGTTATGATGCATATTGCATATTTTCTGTTAATCCAAGAAATTTTGTTACTGCTGAAATATTACTGTTTCCATAAGGCATGTAATATATTAAAAGGAAGTTGCTACTTTGAAAGCTTAGCCAATGATAAAAGCAAAATTCCAAAGAATTAAGAGGGGTTCCCAAACTTTTTCATTACTGTAAGTAGGGCCACAGAGAGCTGGATAGCCACACTGATTTTTCAGGTCCTCTAGCATTGCTGAAGAGGTCCGTCAACTTTACCCGGTAACTATTCTTCAATCACTTAGGTTAAAGCTATTGTGCTGCTTGCTGAAGTTGAGAAGACCCAATCAACATTTGGTTATAATGTATAAAGGACTATAATGTATAGAGAAGAGCAAATTGTTTACTTCTTACAGATAAATTGTTATAGCTTTAGCAGCCATGTCAATAATTTTGTTTTTCTTTTTCAGATTGTCAAATATAAAGTTAGACAAAATAATGAAGGAACTGGATGAAGAGGTATATATTATTGATTTATAATAGATTATTTTGGAGCAGGCCTTTGATTAAATGGCCTTTTTATTTTCATGCAGTCAAAATTAAACTAAAGCACTAAAGCAATAGTAAATGTAGTTAACCTTTCCACTAACTGTGCGCACACTGTTTTTGGAATGTAATTAGGCCTTTGTTTATATACAGTATGTGTCAATGGGTTGATTTAAAGAATCAAGAACACCAAAAATTTTAATTATTTATATCCCTTGATGTATAATTGATTTTGATGCTAGCATGTCTGTCAGCCATATAATCTGTTTATAAAAGAAAGAAGGCCCTTTGTTCCACTGTATATAATCTGCATGTATCAAGTATCTGTTCTGACCCTCGGCACTTGTCTCCTTTTCCAGTTTTAGAGGCATATTTATCAAGGATCGAATTTCCAAGTTAAAAAACGGCGAAATTCGACCATCGAATTTGAGTACTTCGATAGTCAAAGTATTTTTTCCAGCGAAAACGCCCGTATTCGATCGAAGTAAAATCATATGATCGAACGATTTAACCCTTCGAATTGAACGATTCAAAGGATTAAAAAAAAAAAAAAAAAAGACTTCTCAAAATTTGCCCAAAAGCCTCAGATAGGTTCTAGGAGGTCCCCCATAGGCTAAACAGAATTCGGCAGGTTTAATGTGGCGAAGTGTCATAGTAGAAGTTTTTTTTAAAGAGACAGTACTTCGATTTTCGAGTGGTCGAATTTTTGAAGGTTTTTCTATTCGAGTCAAAGTCAAATTTGGCCTTTTCAAAGGTCGAAGTACCCAAAAATTACTTTGAAATTCGATGTTGCTTGGCTTCACAGTTTTAGTGTTGCTTGGCTTCACAGAGTGTGAGAGTCTGACACAACTAGTTACATTTTTTCAGACTTCACTTTATGTATAAATGCTTTTGTCTTTGCCTTGTTTAAAAATACTCCAAAATGATGTAAAAAAACGTAGTTATTAAAAGTTATAGTGTTCCCATTAAATCACCCAGCACATTTAAACACAAACTACAGGTATGGGACCCTTTTTCCAGAATGCTTGGGACCTGAGGTTGTCCAGATCAGGGATCTTTTTCGTATTTTGGATCAAGACACTGTCTTCTGTAAAATCATTTTAAACATTTATACATTAAATAAATCCAATAGGATTGTTTTACCTCCAATAAGGATTATTTCTATCTTAGTTGGGATCAAATACAAGGTCCTGTTTCATTACAGAGAAAAAGAATAATTTAAAAAAAAAAAAAAAAAAAATTTGATTACAATGTAGTCTATGAAAGATGGCCTTCCCGTAATCTGGATAATGAATCCTATACCTGTATTACAATAAATTAACTACCAGCAAGCCAAATCCCATTCTTAAAGGGATACTGTCATGGAAAAACACTTTTTTTGCAAAAATAGTGCTGCTCCAGCAGAATTCTGCACTGAAATCCATTTCTCAAACAAACAGATTTTTTTATATTTAATTTTGAAATCTGACATAGGGCTAGAGAATTTGTCAGTTTCCCAGCTGCCCCAGTCATGTGACTTGTGCCTGCACTTTAGGATGGAATTACTTTCTGGCAGGCTGTTATTTCTAAAAACACTGTATCCAAAAAGGATGTGAGGATCTCCAATAATAAAGAAACAAATAGAAAAAAATAGAAAAGTTTATTAGGACATGAGACCTAACGCGTTTCGTGCCTATGGGGGCACTTACTCATAGGCTAAATGGCACACCCCTGTACACATGTTATAAAGGGGCTGTGGCCAATCACAAAGCTGCAAACACATGTTACCACTCCATTACAATCAGTGAAGTTCCACCTAGTGGTTAAAAAGCTAATTGTTACATACATGCACAAAATTACAAAAAGATACACCTCAAAAAAAGAACAAAAAACCAAATAAAGAAAGAAAATATGTATATACAGTATATAAAACAATGAAACAATAATAAAGTAATTACAAATAAAGTAATCTAGAAGAAAAAATGAAGCCAAAAAGATTAAAAATTACAGTACAAGTACAATTTGATAAGGTTTTCTCAGTGTGTATTTTTTACCTTTCATATATACAAATATATTATATTAAGTATGTTTAATGCATATATAGCATATGGGCTAGCCTACATTAGAGAACAGACCTTTGTTGAAAAAGATGTTTAATGAAATGTATATGGTTTGAAAAATGAAATGTTCAAAAAGAATGATGGTTACTAAAAAAAAGCATGTGACATCAAAGTCACTATTTAAACCTAGGGGTTTCCTACTTTCCAAAAAGAAAATCCACTTAGTTTCCAAACGGAGTAGTTTTGGCAAAACGTCTCCCCCCTCGTTTTCCCCTTACCACTCTATCAATACCCAAAACAGACAGTTTGGTGATATCTCCCCCATTACATTCTTGGAAATGCTTTGCTACTTGGGAAATGAATCTCTATGTCCCTTCCTTATATCCAAAATATGCTCTCTAATACGATTTTTTAAAGGGCGAGAGGTTAGGCTGTTATTTCTCCCACTTAATGTAACTGAATCAGTCTCAGTGGGACTTGGCATTTACTATTAAGTGCTGTTCTTAGATCTTCCAGGGAGCTGTTATCTTGTGTTAAGGAGCTGCTATCTTGTTACCTTCCCATTGTTCTGCGGGGTTAGGCTGCTGGGGGGGGGAAGGGAGGGGGTGATATGACTCCAACTTGGAGTACAGCAGTAAAGAGTGATTAAAGTTTATCAGAGCACAAGTCACATGACTGGAGGCAGCTGGGAAATTGACAATATGTCTCCATGTCAGATTTCAAAATTGAATATGACAAAATCTGTTTGCTCTTTTGAAAAATGGATTTCAGTGCAGAATTCTGCTGGAGCAGGACTATTAACTGATGCATTTTGAAAAAAACATGTTTTCCCATGACAGTATCCCTTTAACAAAACATTTCTGGCAGCTTTTTTTATTGTGCAATCACTATAAATCCCTTATAGGATTCATCTGGATGGGATTCTTTAACCTTTAAAATGCCCAAGATGACAGAATCTAAATGAAAGTCAAGTTTCAGAGTGCTAGCATTGCAGAGTATCTTTACAGGTTCCATCTGTTCAATGTAGAATTGCAAGAAAGTTTGAAAGTGGGTAGCATGTAAAGGGTTAAGGAGTTTGCCGTATCTTTAACCAAATAGAATGATATTAAATATTTCAGGTCACATTAGAAATGGCAAAGATGAAATCATCAGAAAGATGAAAAAATTGTAAACTGGTTAAGATGCACTCTTCTTTGTGCAAGAAAAATTTGTTTGTGTTTATGTGGGACATCATCTTGGGTGTGTTAAACTGCACAATTAATAACCTGTATTTCTCACCGTCAAGTCTTCTAGTCAAGACTTGATTGTACTCAGTTGTTCAACATCAATGCCAATGCATGTATAACATAATTATAATTGTGTTGCTCTTTTATGCTATTTGTTTTGGTCCAGCCCTGCTGGCCTCAGGGGTTTCTTCAGGTTTAAAGAGCTCAGTCATGTGCATTTTATGGAATAAAAATTATTTTGTTGATTAAAAAACACAATCTTTCATGGTTCATAAATCTAGGGAAATCAACGAAAAAACTTGGAATCGCTAGTAACTCAGACTGAGAAGGAAAACATGATTCTGCAGCATAAGATAAATGAATACCAAAGAAAGGCAGAACAAGACAGTGAAAAAAGGAGGAATGTGGAAAATGAAGGCAAGTTATTATTGTTTGAGAATTGTCATGACTGCATGGATTTGTTTTTAAATATAGTTTTCCCCATATACCTTGCTTTCTAAAACACATTAAAGGAGTGGTTCACCTTTAATTTAACTTTTAGTATATTATGGAATGTCCAACTCTAAGCAACTTTTAAATTGGTCTTCATTATTAAATTTTTTTATAGTTTCTATATTATTTACCTTCCTCTTCTGACTCTTTTCATCTTTCATATATGGGTCACTGATCCCATCTAAAAACAAATGCTCTGTAAGGCTACAAATGTTTTGTTATTGATATTTTTTATTACTGATCTTTATAGTCCGACCATCTCCTATTCATATCACAGTCTTAGTTAAATCATTGCATGGTTGCTAGGGTAGTTTGGACCCTAGCAACCAGATTGCTGAAATTGCAAACTGTAGAGCTGCTAAATAAAAGGCTAAATAGCTCGAAAACCACAAATAATAAAAAACGAAAACCAATTACACATTGTCTCAGAATATCACTCTTTACATCATACTAAAAGTTAACTCAAAGGTGAACAAGCCATTTAATTGTGTGGTTTGGGAATGTACATGTGAACATGATTGGGATACACATCTCAAAGTGAGCATCTGTACACTTGTGTGTATTGGGGAAGCTATAATGGAAGATAGAGAGGGTGGTGTGATTTGCACAAGTAACAAAGTACTCACTCATGGATTAAAACCAATCCGATAGTATCAAAAGAATACTCTGTTCATAAGTAACATTCTATTTCTGTAAATCTGAGGGCATCATATTTTGTATAGATAGGCTTACCACTTGTTCCTGTGAAACTGGTCACTTAAATGGGTTGTTCACCTTCCAAACATTTTTTTCAGTTGTTTTCAGATCACTTTCCATTATTTATTTTTTCTGTTTTTCCAAAATCTAAGTTTAAAGTTGAATGTTCGTGTCTCTGGTGTTTGAGTCTGGCAGCTCAGTAATTCAGGTGCAGACTCAGTTACAATTTTGCAACATTTAGTTGATACATTTCTCAGCAGCATCTCTATTATTAGCAACTATTGTATCAAGTCTAACAGCTGCCTGTAATGAAACCCGGAGATTCTGCTCAGCAGGGACAAAAATAAGAAATGTATCAACTAAATGTATCAATTTAGAACAGTTTACACGGTCGGAGACCCCCCCCCTTCCCAGAGCTGCTTCAGAAGGTGAAAAATGACACTTCAATATTAGAAAAATGGTGACACGTAGAAAATAGAAAGTGATTGGAAAAAGTCGTTATTTCTGGTGATCTATCTGAAAACAACTAGTTGTTTGAAAGTGAACAACCCCTTTAAACATTTTATGCTGTATGACTAGTAAAATGCTTGTAGAGACTGAATTGCCATCTAAGCTTTAATGCGTACTCATCTAAAGTGCTCACTTATGCCGTATATATAGCTAGTGTTAAGGGTTTATGGTGGCAACCCTCTTTACATAAACAGGAATGGACCGAGACATTGCAGAGCCCCTATGCAAAGATAATAGTTTTAGTTT
Source organism: Xenopus laevis (assembly GCF_017654675.1). NCBI lineage: Eukaryota > Metazoa > Chordata > Amphibia > Anura > Pipidae > Xenopus > Xenopus laevis. The sequence continues at coordinate 115,314,207 of NC_054381.1, read as the reverse complement.
ATTTAATAGTAATTGTTCAAATATGCAGACTTAGCAGTACCTGATGGGCTGCTGTAAGATGCTTTAGGCCAGGACTTTTTATTTTATGGAGCCAGTGGGGGTGTGGGCTCTGTCTGGACCTCTGTGTGCTTGAAATGCCAGGGCTTGTTTGGAACCTAAGTCTGGACCTGCTTTGGGACCTGATACTGGTTGTCATAAAGCTGTGTTCAGCTTATCCTCAGGTCATAGACAATTTCTTTTTATTAAACTTGAGTGTTTTAATTAGTATTGCTTTCCTTCAGGTTTAGGGACTCTTTTTCAGCAATATGCCAATACCTCAGTGATGTACTATAAATGCAAATTTGTGGGTATTTTTCCTCGTCCGGAATGGCATAACAAAGGTATATGTTATGATAAAAGAATCCCCTCATAGAGGATTTCCAGTGGGACTAAGTAAACAAAGTCAGCGAGCCTTGCTTATGTGTATTTTTGCTTAGGCTAAAACAGTACAGGGCATGTATCCTACAGACAAGTAGATGTTCCCTGTGCTAGAAGAACACACTCTACAAGGCAGCTTGGGCTGCCACCAACACTATCAAATGGTTCTGCCAGATTACATCATTCTCCAACCAGTGAGTCTTTATTTGGGAAGTCTTACTTGAACACCAATTATTTTACATCCCATTTTTTTCATGTATAGTGTCTACTTTAAAGGACCAGCTAGATGACATGAAGAAAATAAGCCAGACGTCTCACATTACAAATGAAAAGATAGCACAGCTACAAAAACAAGTAAGTGTGTGTGGGTATAAATGCATTTATATAATTTTTGTCCTGTAGATTGAAATGTACACGACTACTGTGACTTTACCTATAAATCTGGAGCATGGAGTGCTTCTATTGCTTTACTCCCTCTATCATCCCACCTGTGACATATTGTCCCACTGCACCCTCCTAACTGAAACATTCAGATTTTTAGCTTCAGCCTAAATTCATCTGTAAAAGTTACATTTATTCCCAATGCTTCACCTTAATGTGTTAGCTTGTTTCCTCCCATCGTATTCTCCATGTTACATCTCTTCTTCCAAAGCCCCTCTCATTAAAAGCAAATTGTATTCCCTAGCAATGATATTTTAGTTAGTGTGTCAAAACACTGTTCGGCTACTCAAACACATTTGCTTTTTTTGTTGCTTAAATGACGTGCTGTTTTGAGCTCCTACTTTGGCGTGTTTTTTTATTTTTTGGCAGGTTTTCCATAGTTACTTGGCAGATGAAACTAGATCTTCACTTTGTTTTTTCCCCACTGTTTTTGCCTCAGTCCCACTATAGGATACAGTGTTCCCTCCCTAATGAGAAGTGTACTTACAAAACTATATTGGTTCTGTAGCAGAAATGCTTTTTAATGTGTGGTCAAGGACAGTGTAAGTTAAAATCACTGGAGGGGTGGCAATTTCTTATGTACTCCCCATGGGTAAAGTTGCAAAACTTTCTACAAAAAGCATTTTGCTCGTCCATGTAGGTTGACTTTGTGTGTAAGTTGAAATATATACATTTACTTATTAAATGCAACAAGACAGATGTTTGTCTTAACATAGTATTTATTTTTACCTTTCTGTGCATATTTATTTTTATGTGTATATTTTCTTTTTAGTTGGAAGAAGCAAATGACTTGCTAAGGACAGAGTCTGATACTGCAGTAAGACTACGAAAGAGTCAAACAGAGATGTGCAAGACTGTGAGCCAGTTAGAAGCCCTTAACAGGGAGCTACAAGAAAGGTGCAGATTATTGGAAAGTACTAAATCGCAAGTGGAGAAAGACTATTTTCATTTACAAGCAGCCTTGGATTCAGAGCGCAGGGACAGAAGTCAAGGATCTGAAATGATTGGTGATCTGCAAGGTAAAAAATGAAATTCAGATATAGTGGATATTCATATTTTGCAGGATTAATGCCAGATTGATTTAAGATAATATATGTTTGATTTAAGATTTGAGACAATGGTAATATTGTTAGGTGACTTATTTAATTTTTTCCAATTTTATATAGTATAGAAAGTAAAGTACTTCTGTTTTCATATGCATGAATGCATGGGGTTTTCCGGATAACTCATCTTTTTATAATTTGGATCTCCATGCCTAGACAATTAAACCCAATAGAATTATTTTGCATCCAATAATGATTAATTATATCTTAGTTGGGATTCATTACAAGCTACTGTTTTATTTTTACAGAGTAAAAATAATTTTTTTTTTAAATTTGAATTATTTGATAAATGTGTCATTGAAATTGACTTGGAGAAGGTAAGGCAGATGATTGGCACCACCCAGTCGCCTTTCCTTGTCTTTAAGGTTTTAACATATTTAATGTGTGTGTGTTCTGACACCTGTGAGAATTATTTATATAGTGGATAATGTACCCCTTCTATAATTTATAAAGCTATTAGAAGTCACAGAGAAGTTATGCAACCTTATACAGGTCACTTAATGGAATGTCAACCCAAAATAAAAGAGAACATAATGCTCTTATAAATCAACTTTGCAATATACATCCATTATAAATTGTCTATGGTTTATAAGTTATTTGCATATGTATTGCTATTGAAAGCAGTGTTTGTCCCTTTCTATTCTCTGCCCTGATGGCTCAGACTGTTGATACAATGTAAGACAAGGCAGCTGATTAAAGGACCAGTAACATAAAAAATTAAATTGTTTTAAAGTAATAAAAATATAATGCAGTGTTGCCCTGCACTAGTAAAACTGCTGTGTTTGCTTCAGAACACTACTATTGTTCATATTAATAAGCTGCTGTGTAGCAATGGGGGCAGCTATTCAAAGGAGAAAAGGCTCAAGTTACACAGCAGATAACAGATAAGCTCTGTAGAACATAATGGTGTTATCTGTTATCCATTATTTATCATGTGCCATATAGCCGTTTTTCAATTTCCGCCATTGCTACTCAGCAGCTTGTTTATATGAACTATAGTAGTGTTTCTGAAGCAAACACATCAGTTTTACCAGTGCAGGGCAATACTACATGATAATTTCATTACTTTAAAACACTTTCAGTTTTTGGTATTACTGTTCCTTTAACAGACCTGTCTTTACTGGGGAACCAAGACTTTTGCAACATTGTTTAAAAAGTAGCAACCAGGAGTTCAGCAAATGCTGCTTTCAATAGCACAGGTATTTACCTGTTTTCCAGAATGCTCATGACCTGGGGGTTTCCAGATAACGGATCTTTCCGTAATTTGGATCTTTATACCTTAAGTCTGTTAAAAAATCATGTAAACATTACATAACCCCAATAGGCTGGTTTTGCTTCCAATAAGGGTTAATTATATCTTAGTTTGGATCATGTACAAGCTACTGTTTTATTATTACAGAGAAAATGGAAATCATTTTTAAAAATTTGGAATATTTGGATAAAATTGAGTGTATGGGAGATAGCCTTTTTGTGATTCAGAGCTTTCTGGATTATGGGTTTCCAGATAACGTATACCATACCTGTAATTGTTTTCACAAATAACTACAAGAGCATTGAACATTTTTAACATGTATATTGGAAAGTTGCTTAGAATTCTGTTTTCTTTTATTATGCAAATTTTTATTTTGGGATTGCCTTGCCATTTAACTCTTAGTGGTCTGTATTCGCTGTTCTTTATTGCTTATTATACAATTATTATTCCAGCCTTCTGGAAGACATTCTTGTTTTCTCTTAGCTTTGCTGTGCAAATGTTAGAGATGCACCAATCTAGGATTTGTCTGAATCCTAGCATTTTTAAAGAAAACTCTAACCCTTCAAATACATATAACTTTAAAACTCTGGAATACTGTTTTGTTTACACTGCAATTTTAATGTGTTTTTTTCAAATTTAAATATGCAAACAAGGGTTTGTATTTAGTTTGGTGAATAAAAAAATTTTAGATTTGCGGAATCCCTAGTATATATTTGAAATCATGATGAGCTTTCATATTGTGTAATGCACATATTTCCTTTCACTGTAAATAGCTCGAATGGCATCCTTACAAGAGGAGTTAAAACATGTAAAAAATAACCTTGAAATGGCCGAATCGGAGAGAAAACGGGCACAGGATTTACTTAATAGCTCTGAAAAGGTAATCTTTGTTGTTGCTGGCTAAAGGGATTCTTTTCCTCAAAACATTTTTTTGCATAAATAAGGACATGTAATTACTGCACGTTTAAAGCAGAACTAAACCATAAAAATGAATAGGGCTAAAACTGCCATGTTTTATATACTGAACTTATTGCACCAGCCTAAAGTTTCAGCTTGTCAATAGCAGCAATGATCCAGGACTTCAAACTTGTCACAGGGGGTCGCCATCTTGGAATGTGTCTGTGACACTCACATGCTCAGTGGGCTCTGAACAGCTGTTGAGAAGCTAAGCTTAGGGGTTGTCGCAAATTATCAAGCAGAAAATTAGGTTGGCCTGTCATATCAGCTGATGCTACAGGGCTGATTATTAAATTCTGATGCTAGTTGCACTGGTTTATGTGTTGTCATGTAGTAATTATCTATATCAATTACTGATCAGTCATATACGGTGACATTATATATTCTATATGTACTGTATATTTTGAGTCGGTCCCTAAGCTCAGTAAGTGACAGCAGCACAGAGCATGTGCAGTGAATCAGCAGAAAAAAAGATGAGGAGCTACTGGGGCATCTTTGGAGACACAGATCATCTCTGCAAAATGGCTTTGGTTTCCTTGGGCTGGTACAGAACCCCAAATCATAATGTACAAGATTTCCAGCATACTTCTTTAGTTTAACTTTCCTTGTCCTTTACGTCAATAAGAAGTAAGCTGCAGCAAATAGCAAATATCTGCCCCTGCATCCAGTAGCAGAGATCAAAATTCATCATTAGTCAAAGTCAAAAACTTCTGTGCAGTTAAACTATTAAAACATTTTTTTTTGTAAATGAATGGCCAATTGCAAGTAGTAATTGATCATCCCTTTCAGTACTCTGATACTGTTTTCAATAGGAATTCCATTTACAAATACGTTTAAAAATCTACAAAATAATTTAAAATCACTGAAAAATGATCAATGCATATTGGACAGTTGCTTAGAAATGCTTTTTCTTTAGATGGGTTTTCCATTTAAAATATTTTAATTACTACTTTATATTGATTGATATGGTTTCTTAAGGACCTTACCTTTTTTTTCAAATACATTTATCAGGGCATCAAAGTTCCTGGACATTTTCTTTAAAAATAGTACTGCTGCTGCAGCTTATTGACCTAAATGTGAAGCCTATGGTTTACCCAGTATTAATGCATTTTTGGTAATCATTGCTCATGTTTAAATCGCTGATGAAAGTTCTTTTCAATGGACAGAAGGGGTTGACCTGTCATATTTAATAATATACATTTTCCATTACGTTTTGACAGGAAAAAAATAACCTAGAAATTGACTTGAATTACCAACTAAAAACATTGCAGCAGATGCTTGAACAGGAGACTAATGAGCATAAGGTAACCAAGGCAAGGTTAAGTGACAGACACCAGTCGTTTGAAGAGGAAAAGTCAGTTGCTATGTGTGGTAAGTGCTTCAATAAGCCTTGGCAGATCTCCACGTTATTAGCCTTATGGTGCAGTTTTCATATGATGATGGGAATTTTAGTTTTTATGATACATCTTCCACACGGGGAACAGTAATGTTTATCAGTCTCCAGTATTTATTACTATATAATTATTAATAATTTATATTATGAAGGAAGATTAGCAGCTTCCATAGGTTATGGTTACCAATGTAAAAATCTGGAGCAGGGATCCTGTTGGAAGGGCTTCACTGATCCCGTTTTGTGCTGCCCTGCAATCTGCATTTATTAGAATTGTATTCCTTTGTTTATGTATGCTCTGGTTATGTAATTATGCAAGTTATTCATAGTAGCTACTAATTTCACCCTTGACATTACCCTTATTAAGCTGGCCAGTATCTTAGCCAATATCCATGTACTCTCAGGCAGATTTGATCTGTCAGTGTATGGTGTATCGGCAGATGAGAACATGAGGGGCAGATGAGAACATGAGGAGCAGCTGCTTCTCTTCACTTTCTGTTGTGCCAGTTATTCAGGTTGTCTGCCTGAAGTATTGGAACAATAGAAATACGGCCATACCATGTGACATCATATGCAATCCATACTATCAGCCTGCAGGCCGAATGGTCATATATGTATGGTCTCTTTAAAACTGTTGTCTAAGATTATTTCCGTGAAGTGACTCCCCTTGCTTTGACCTTGCAAAGTTGATGTTTGGTTGTTTTATTGCTGCTTTCAGAAATGGAAGTGAAAGTGAAAGTGGAAAGGGCAGCAAAAGAGAAAGCAGAGAATCGACGTGTGGAGATAGAGAAGCAGTGTTCAATGCTTGACTTTGACCTGAAGCAGTCTCACCAAAAAATAGAGCACCTTACTCAGCAGAGAGAGAGGCTGGAAGAGGAGGTGAGACTAATACAGTAGAGTACAAACACATTCAGACCCTTGCCCCCTTTTTATTTTACTCACTTACAGGTCCTGTGATATTTTCAATTCAAGCAAAGAAAAACTTATTTTAGAAAAAATCTTAAACTGAAATTGATGTATTCAGTCAACACATGTTGCTGTTTCTGTAAAGGCTTTAAGTCTTTTGGGTCGGGTATATTTCATCTTTGTCAAAGAAACTGGTGTAATATCGCCCTTTGTCGAATGAATTTCAGGTATCTTACACCCTTGCTCCCATCCAAAGCTTAAATCAGGAAAAAAGAATTGTGTAGGGGTAATGATACCAAGTAGAAGCACAGAAAAACTGCTGCTCAAGTGTCCTTTAATCACCACACCTGTGTGTGGTGATTAAAGGACACTTGAGCAGCAGTTTTTCTGTGCTTCTACTTGGTATCATTACCCCTACACAATTCTTTTTTCCTATATTTCATCTTTGCACGCTGTTAGGAAGTGATTTGGACATACCAATTGTGCTTAGGTTGTTCATGTTAATTGAAGGATACTTTCAAAATGCCCCTTCCATGCTGATGAATATTGGCCCCACATCACTTCCCACTAATACTCTATCATTGTCTGTGAACTTTCCCACAGTCACAGTCTCACCCATACAGGACACTCTCAGTAGATTACATTTTCCTTCCACTGTGATTTCCCTCCAATTCTTCTTCCTCCTCTTAAGATTCATCATCTATTGAAAACCGGAGGAACAGGTTGCCGTGCTGAGAAACATAGTATTAATTTTGCCATGCTTCAGATATTTAGAGCGATTCTTTCTTTGTGCTAATGTGAAAATGAATAAATGTAATATATCTAGGGATGCACCGAATCCAGGATTCGGTTTCCGGATTTGGCCAGGATTCTGCCTTTTTCCGCAGGATTCGGCCGAATCCTTCTGCCCGGCCAAACCGAATCCAAATCATAATTTGCATATGCAAATTAAGGAGGGGAGGGAAATCGCATGCATTTTTGTCATAAAACAAGGAAATGAAAATGTTTCCCCCTTCTCACCCTTAATTTGCATATGCAAATTAGGGGTTTGGTTCGGTATTCGGCCGAATCTTTCGCAGAGGGTTCGGCCGAATCAAAAATAGTGGATTCATTGCACCCCTAAATATATTCTAGCTTTTTTGGGACCATTGTACTCCATTGCTCCTTAATTGTGGTTAGTACATAGTACAATCCTGCTTTGGTTTGCAGAGCAGAGGTTGTCCGACTTTTAAATGGTATATCTCCTCAAGGGCTATAAAAAAAAAAAAAAACCTAAGAGTTGATCCTGCCTGCTAATACTCCTCATAGCCTCCTTCTCCTGAAAAATCCCCATGGTATCTGTCTTTTTAAACTACTGACTATTTGTTTGAGTCTCTTTCCACTGACATTAAACATCGAGGAAGCCATAAAATCAATATATTTTGCATATACTATCCAGGCTTGAAATATTTTTTTTCTTATTTTTTTTAATAAGGTAAAGCAAATAACATTGCAGCTGGAGCAAGAGACAAAGAAAAGGATTGTGACACAGAATGAAATGAATCAGCAAGCAGGTCTAGTGGATACTTTGAAGGGTTCTGAAAAACAGTTAAAGCAAGAAATAAATACATTATTGGAAGCTAAAAGGCTGTTGGAGTTTGAACTTGGGCAGCTAACAAAGTATGTTCTTTTTGTAATTTTTCATGCATTGTTTTTGTATCGGTTAAAAGTTCATTTTATCACAAAATGTCAGAGAAGATATGCTGGTGTCGTATGTTTTATTAACATTTTTTTTAAAGCTGTATTCTTAAAAAGTCTGTACCAGACCAGTGGTGCTAAAGACCTCTACGCTGTAGATCTGATGCTGTGTTCTCGCCTTTACCCACATCAAAAAGACACCTGGTCTAGACCGTTCTATTAATACTGTGATTTTTAAATGTATCACCAAAACACGTTTGCTCATCCACACATCAGTCTATGTCAGTATTGTTTACCTAGATTTGAGGCTTAATTGCTGCCCATTATAGGTAACTTTAAATCGGATGGAGTGCTTGGAAGGAACTGCTAAACTGAACTATACGTTTGTGTGTGTGTGAGATTGTTTACCAGACCTACAATATGTTTGTATTATCATATTCTTTTTGTTACTGAGGTTATAAAGCTTAACTACGTTTTTATTTTTCGTAGGCAGTACAGAGGAAATGAGGGCCAAATGCGGGAGCTCCAGGATCAACTTGAAGCAGAGCAGTACTTCTCTGTAAGTAAAACGTATTATTTCCCTCTTTGCACTGCACATACAAATGTATCTTTGCAATCATGAGACACATAGCCTCCTTACTCCACCACAACTTAACTGATACTTAAAGCATGGTTATCTATATAAAACCATTTGTGTAAAGATACATCGATTTGATCAAATTTAAGCTAAATACTAATCTGTTCAATAAGTTCTTGCTTACAGTAATTTTTTAAAAAAAAACCACAACAGGTCCAGTGTGATTTATTAACCAATCATGCTCAGTTTCTAATAGGCAGGTTATATTCTGTTATTTTCTCTAAGGATTACAGTCATCAAATCTGGCAATGAAGTTAAATTTGTAAATGTTAATTGGAAGTAAAAAGTATGTTATTTAAAAAGATAAAAAAATCCACACTTTTGCAAATTTTGGGGAATGCATTTTCTATTACTTAAAGTAACGTTAAAACTATTTGCCGTCTACCTGATCTCCCTTATTGTTGCATATTTGTTACACAGAATAATTTCTGATCCTTAAATAAAATGTCATATCTGGCAGGGAACCTGAGTAAAAAAAATGTTATTATACATTTCATAAATGCAGTACAGGTATGGAACCTGTTATACAGAATGCTCAGGACTTGGTGTCTTCAAAATAAGGGATCTTTCCATAATTTGGATCTTCATTAAGTCTACAGGAAAATCATGTAAACATTAATTACACCCAATAAACTAGCTTGCTTCCAGTTAGAATGAATTACAGTATATCTTAGTTTGGATCAAGTACAAAGTACTGTTTTGTTATTACAGAGCGAAAAGGAAATACATTCTAAAATGTTGGATTATTTGATTATAATAGAGTCTTTGGCAGGTGGCCTTTCCGCATCATATCTTTCTGAATAACAAGTTTCCGGATAACGGATCCCATACCTAATAATTTAAAAATCTAAGTGTAACACCCATATCATCTATTTGAAAATCTAACTGCCCCATAACAAACCACTGGCCAATTTTATTTGATAATTAGATTCAGCCAATTCTCTTCAAAGCCTGCTGCCAGCATTCTTTCGTTATGTTTTCTTACCTGGATGGTGAATTTTAAACATGGCATATCCTATGCTTATCCATATCTGTGTTTGAATATGATTTGTAGTTACTTTTTTTAGTGAAGCATCTTTTTCTCTCTTTTGGCAGACCCTTTACAAAACTCAGGTCAGGGAGCTGAAAGAAGAAGTTGAAGAGAAGACTAAACATAGTCAAGAATTTGAGAAGAGGATGCATGAACTTTACAATGAGAAGTGTGTTTCTTTCCTTACATAAGATGTTTTTAACTCAGCACTAACATATTTAATAATAAGTTTGATATGGGATCTATTGTCCCAGAAAAAGTAAAATAAAGATGCTTCTATTTCAGTTTAAAGTACCCTGGCTTAAACATGTACACGTGATGATCGCACTGAATTCTCATTCTGTAGTACATACTCTTATAATATCATTATACTCTGAGGTCACTCCTTTTCTCTCAACTTTCATCAGATTTTTTTTAAAGCAATATCAAAAATAGTCTGCTGCAGCAGTATACCTACAAATTATGATAGAATATTATACCCTGTAACAAAACTTTTAATTGGTTAGGCCAGAGGAAGCAACTTGTGGCCACAGAGCAGTAACCAAGTGAAACAAGTTCAAAAACCTGTGCTTGGTGACATTATGCAGTTTGCCCATTTTACCAGTTATGTATGTGCACTGCCTCTCATTAGCAAACATTGCTCATTTGAGCATGCATCCATTGCCAGTTCAAAACTAAAGGGTGCTGGGAAAGGTACTCCTGTTGCGTAGGTTTACCAGTGGCACATAAACGTTTAAACGTCAATGAATAAAGTAATGAAATCTTAAATAAATTGTCTGCGTGTTAAATGCACTTGTACATAAAAGCTACACAGTGCAATGTTAGTTTTCTCTCTTAATCATACTTAATGTAACATACATGGAAGCTGAAATAACCAAGTGTGTGTGATTCTCTAGGGACACCCTGACAGCACAGTTGGATCTGGCAGTAACTAAAGCTGAATCAGTACAGCTTGCACGGGCCCTCCTGGAAGAACAGTATTTTGAACTCAACCAAGAGAATAAAAAACTGTCTGCAAGAAGTTGGCAAGATAGTGCAGAGAAGGACCATACAATTCGCAAGGTAAAAAAAAACAACTGCTTTTCCATCCAATGTGTCAAATGACACATGCAAGATGGAAGAAAACAATACAATGCAGTCTCTGTATTTCTGCTATGCAGAGGGTCCCTCTAAGCTGAATGCTTGTGCACACAAGTCATGATACAAATGCATACAACATATTGTGAAGTGTGTAGGAAATATTGTCTGCTCTCACAAAATTTAGTATGGGTTCTTGCATTTCCATGGCCACCACAGTGTTTTTAAAAATGTTGGATTTACATTGTGCTTGTCTTACAAGAAAGCATAGGAGACCTTGTTGTCATGTTACTAATTTCAAGTAATAACTGCAGTTGGCATTGACTGGAATTTGTGCTCATAGGAAATGTCATGCATAAATTGTAATGCTGTGTTGCACCAAAAGATTAGTAGCTACTATTTGAAGCTGGCTAGAAATGGATTTAAGTGGTTCTTATAGTTGCATACTAGGCTATTTGTCCCACAACAAAATCTGAAAAACACAATTCTATACAGCCCCAAGTAACAGCAACTACTTTTTGTATGCGACTTTAGCCTTAAAATGCAACTGTAGAAACCTGCAATATACATTGATAAGTCTAAATCCTGAAATCTGAGACAATAGACTCGATTCGGTAAATTTGGCAATCATTCTGTCAGCCAGTGTGCTATACCTGCACTGGCCAACCCAGGTTTTCATGCTGGCTAAATTATAGCCATTTCACAGATTAAATTAGGAAATCTGATTATTTTGCCCTCATGTTTCATTAGTGCGCCAGATCAGTTGAAGGCTCAATTGGATAAACCACTATAACTCTTTAATATTAGATTTGCATGCACTTCTGATTTTTGAGCTAAAATAATCTGTTTTATGTTTATTTCAGTTGGAAGAAACAAATAGCACCTTAACCAAAGACGTTCAGACTCTAACAAAAGCTAATGAAGAGCTCAGTGAAAAAGTTAGAAAGCTCGAACAAGGTATTGTACACACACTGAGAGGATTTGTTCTTCTTACTGTTTGGGAGATATTGGATCATGTTGCTGTTAGATATTTTTCTGTATTCATCTAAAACAAATTCCTTAGCTTTTAGAATTTCTACGCAAAGAAACAAATATTATTGCAGAGAACTGGTCTTATAGTAATAGTATCATCTGCAAAAATATTGTAATAAAACCCCTGCACATCTGTTCAGATGTGGGCCACATATATAAATACATATATATATAGTACGTTTCGGCATGCTTATGATATTGAACAATTGTGATATGAATAGAATGCAGATACAGGAAGAATTCACTGGCACACAAGGGTTCTTTCAAGCAGGTACAAGCCCTTGCAAGGGCTTGTACCTGCTTGAAAGAACCCTTGTGTGCCAGTGAATTCTTCCTGTATTCGTATTGTTGAGGTTGCCGAGGCCTCCATCACAGTGCACCGGGTCATCTTATCGTGGAGAGCCAGGATGTGCAAGCGTGGTAATCTTGTACTGATGAATAGAATGCAGACCTTAAAGCGATATTGCCTTTTCCATTTATCTACAGAATACAAGGAGAAAGAAGAAGAAATATTCAACTTAAGAAATTCATATGAAAAGGCTATTAACACTGAAAAAACACTTAAAACACAGGTAACTACAGATGATTTGCATTTTAGCCAATGACATAGGTACCACATTGTCAGCAAGGGTATCTTGCCATCGGTGCTGTGCCTAAATTTGCAGATTTAAGGTTACCCTATGGGTAAAATACATTGTTTCGCAACGTGCTGTCACTGGCAGTAAAAGGGTTAAATTGTGGGGCATTATTGTATTTGATCAGTTATGTATAAATATCAGTGTGTGTGTGTGTTGCACTTTCACAATGGTCACAGTAACCCCTATGTTTCCTATGTTCTGTGCTTATAACAAGCACTTTCCAATGCGTTATAGCTAGTGATGAGCAAATCTGTCCCAAAACGGCAAAATTTCACAAAACGCATCAAAGTCAATGATTTTTTTTTTTTACACGCACAACAATTTTTCCCACTCCAAATGCGTTAGTCAATGCCCATTTTTTTCTTATGGCTTTTTTTTTTTGTCCTAATTAGGGATGCACCAAATCCACTATTTTTGATTCGGGCAAATACTGAACCAAATCCGAATCCTAATTTGCAAATGCAAATTAAGGGTGGGAAGGGGAAAACATTTTCTACTTCCTTGTTTTGTGACAAAAAGTCACATGATTTCCCTCCCCCCTAATTTGCATACGCAAATAGGATTCGGTTCGGCCGGGCAGAAGGATTCGGCCGAATCAGAATACTGCTGAAAAAGGCCGAATCCTGAACCGAATCTTGGATTTGATGCATCCCTTGTCCTAATACATTAAAGTCAATAGGCGTTTTTTTCTTGTGGCGATTTTTTTCTCTCCAAGTGCATTAAAGTCAATGGCCATTTTTTCTTATATCGACTTTTTTGTCCTATTGCATTAAAGTCAATGGGCGTTTCTTCTTATGGCGACTTTTTTCTCCAAATGCATTAAAGTCAATGGACATTTTTTCTTATAGCGACTTTTTTCTCTGCATATTTTTCTGCTGTGAATTTTTGCCTCAGTTTCGTGAAAAAATTGTGCCTCGAATCCATGGCTGGCGAATAAATTCGCTCATCACTAGTTGTAAGAGTAAATAAAACTTGATTCCCTTCTCTAATTATTGTCATTTTATAAGACACAGTTTCTAGTGCTTGAAATTTTGCATTTGTATCCATGAAAAATTTAAATTGAAATGTCAATATCCATTATATAAATGACTTTTTTGCATTTTAAATCTGTAGGCTGTGAACAAACTTGCTGAAATTATGAATCGGAAGGACTTTAAATTGGATAGAAAGAAAGCTAACACGCAAGATTTGAGGAAGAAAGAAAAAGAAAACCGAAAGCTTCAACTTGATCTTAACCAAGAGAAAGAGAAATATAACCAGATGGTTGCAAAGTACCAGAAAGAGCTGGATGAGAATATGTTGGTAAGAATTTGCCTGTCATTACCCAGAATACAACTTTTTTAAATTACAGGTCGGTTTAGATGTTGCCATTTTTCAATTAGCTTCATGGCAAACAACTATGGAATGTAAATTAAGCTCCGGGAAAACTGACCTTTTTTTAGGATTGGGTTATTGCAATAGACCTGTCCTTGTTGATGTTTAACATACACCAATCATTTATTAAGGCAAATATCAGCTGGCTGGGGGGTGTATTTCCTCTGTAACAAGTGAATCAAACATTAGAACTTCAGGTTCTCATGTTTACAGCTTCTGTTGTTTCCATGTTAGGTCCTTTTCTCTGTAGTTGTTTTTGCTTTAGCCCAAAAATGTAGCTTATTGAATGGCATTAGTGTTGGGAATTGGGGAAATCATTATGTTTTTAAAGGGATACGGTCATGGGAAAAAAATTTTTTTTCAAAATGAATCAGTTAATCGTGCTGCTCCAGCAGAATTCTGCACTGAAATCCATTTCTCAAAAGAACAAACTGATTTTTTTATATTCAATTTTGAAATCTGACATGGGGCTAGACATTTAGTCAATTTCCCAGCTGCCCCTAGTCATGTGACTTGTGCCTGCACTTTAGTAGAGAAATGCTTTCTGGCAGGCTGCTGTTTTTCCTTCTCAATGTAACTGAATGTGTCTCAGTGGGACATGGGTTTTTCCTATAGAGTGTTGTTCTTAGATCTACCAGGCAGCTGTTATCTTGTGTTAGGGAGCTGCTATCTGGTTACCTTCCCATTGTTCTTTTGTTTGGCTGCTAGGGGGGAAAAGGGAGGGGCTGATATCACTCCAACTTGCAGTACAGCAGTAAAGAGTGATTGAAGTTTATCAGAGCACAAGTCACATGACTTGGGACAGCTGGGAAATTGACAAAATGTCTAGCCCCATGTCGGATTTCAAAATTGAATATAAAAAAATCTGTTTGCTCTTTTGAGAAATGGATTTCAGTGCATAATTCTGCTGGAGCAGCACTATTGACTGAATTATTTTGAAAAAATTTTTTTTTCCAATGACAGAACGTCTGTCAATATCATAAGGATGCTTACTGCGGCTGACTGCACTGCCAAGTTACTTAAAGAGGTGGTTCACCTTTAAATTAACTTTTAGTATGTTATAAAATGGCCAGTTCTAAACAACTTTTCAATTGGGCTTCATTGGGTTTTTGTTTTGTTTTTTTAAGTTTTTTAGTTATTTGCCTAGCAATTGCAAATTGTCTCAGAATATCACTCTCTACATCATACTAAAAGTTAATTTCAAGGTGAACAACCCCTTTAAATTTTCAGCATTCCTGAAGCAACAATAGGCATTTATATTTGGTCAGAAACCGCAGTTAAACTTGACGTTGTTCATTTTCTAGCAATTGACTGACGAGAGCAATTATAAAAATGAGCTCCAGATGCAGCTGGACAGCAAAGAAAGTGATATTGAGCAATTACGTGCCAGGCTGGCAGATCTCCAGCTGCGGATGGACTCGACCAGTGTTGCCAGCCTACAGCCGGATGATACAGATGGCATAATAGGTGGTGAGTACTGCTTTGTTGTTACAAGTGAGTGCTCTCATAGCAACTTTCTCATTTGCTGTTTAATGTGAGTACTAAATGAATCAGTGAGCAGAGGGGCTCTTGTCTGAAGGGGCTAAAGGGACAGATTAAATCTGCCTGTGTATGGCAACCTTTCCTCCCCACTCTGGACACTCCACAGCACTTTTCTCAGTGTACAGTCCGTCCAACACCACCATCTTAATGCTCCCACTCACTTACCCAGATACTCCTAAAATCTTTTCGCTTTCGAAAACCCATTGGAACATATTGGTGTATAGTACTTTGTATATCATTGTAAAAATCCCTTGCCTTAAGGCTGAATATGATAAACTCGCGTATAGTAGAAAAGTGTTACACGCCAATCATTTCTTGATTATGTCTTTAAAATATAATGTGTATATTCAGAATGTATAGAATGTTGTTTCGGATTGATGGCACATTCTAATACTGTCATCATAGAACCAGTACTATTCTTTTTCTAAGTTTGTTTGAACACTGCTGTAGCAATGCCTAGAATATAAGTTACGTTTCTGTCCTGCTGTGTAATAAATTGACAGGAATACAAGAGCTTTTATCGTATCCTAGTTGTGTGTTTATCTAGTAATATGAATTGGGGAAAACACATTTTGAATTCATTAACTTTTGTATTTATTTTATGTATGTTAATTACATATAGGTGCCTCTGTGTTTTACAATATGGGCAGATTTCCTGCTCAGGGCTGACAACATCATATGAGTGCCTGAAGACTCCTGAACTGTTCAAGAGCTTGTGTTCAAGTTGTGCAGGGCCAGTAAACCTACATTAGAGATAGATCAGGAGATTAGTACAGTGTACTAGCACTCGGCACTTGCAGGGAAAAATCTGTGCCAAAGAAGTATCACTGCCATATCAGCTTAGCTGATAATGTGCCATGGAAAATGTAAAATAAAATTTATACAAGTATGGGATCAGTTATCCGCAAATCTGTTATCCAGAAAGCTCCTAATTACGGAATGGCCTTCTCCCATAGACTCCATTTTATCCAAATAATCATATTTTAAAAAATTATTTCCCTTTTCTCTGTAATTATAAAACAGTACCTTGTACTTGATCCCAACTAAAATATAATTAATCCTTATTAGAAGCATAACCAGCCTATTGGGTTTATTTAATTTTTACATGATTTTCTAGTAGATTTAAGGTATCTAAATTACGGAAAGGTCCATTATCCGTAATTCCCCAGGTCCCAAGCAATCTGGGTAACAGGTCCCATACCTGTATGTGTATTTTTCTTTTAAAATAAGTATTCATAAATAAATACGCATAGATTCTAAATGTAACATTTGCTTTTTAAATTTTTTTTTTTTTAAAAATTCAAATATTTTGAATATATCTAAAATATTTAAATATATTTTAAAAATGCATTTAGCTGTTTTTTGACCATCGAGTTAGTGTCACTTCACGCAATATAGGAACAAATGCCCAAGCGGGCTGGGAAATGTCCAGCTTCTGCCTCTTTCTGTAAAATTTATGAAAATAAAAAAAGAATTAAAAACATTTTTTAAAAAAAATTATTTAAATGGCTTAGAAGAGCATCCTAAGTATAATAAATAAATATATATATGACACCAGAACTAAAATGAGAAAATATATTGATTAGGGATGCACCGAATTCAGGATTCGGTACAGGATTTGGCCTTTTTCAGCAGGATTCGGATTCAGCCGAATCCTTCTGCTTAGCCGAACTGAATCTGAATCCTAATTTGCTTATGCGGGGCGGGGATGGAAATCACGTGACTTTTTGTCACAAAACAATGAAGTAAAAAAGTTTTCCCCTTCCCACCCCTAATTTGCATATGCAAATTAGGGTTCGGTATTTGGCCGAATCTTTCGCAAATGATTCGCCCGAATCCAAAATAGTGGATTCGGTGCATCCCTAATATCGATATATATTAAAAATGTTTAAAACTGTACTGTACTTGATGTTGTAATATAGTTCCTAAATGGACAAATCCTCAAATGATATATCCAAATAAAGGATGTAGTTGTGCCAAAAAAAAAAAATATCCGTGGCAGTTCTACTGAGGTGTTACCATAAACCTCTTTGAAAATTGCCTAAATGTTCTGTTTTAATATCATATTGTTATTGCCTTTCTTTTTCTCTAAGCTTGATTTTAATTACGTATCTCTGCTACAATAGAGGGTGCAGAGATTCGGCAAAGGACATTCTTGTGACTGTAGTTTATGTAATAAATTAGAGCTTTGCAGAGAGTATTATTTTTTTTACTACAGGTATGGGATTAGTTATCCGGAATCCCGTTATCCAGAAAGCTCAAAATTATGGAAAGACCATCTCCCATAGACTTTATTATGTCCAAATAATCCACATTTTTAAAAAATGCTTTCATTTTTCTCTGTAATAATAAAACAGTACCTTGTATGTGATCTAAACTAAAATATAATTAATCCTTACTGCAAGCAAAACCAGCCTATTGGGTTTATTTAATATTTATATGATTTTCTAGTAGATTTAAGGTATGAAGATCCAAATTATGGAAAGATTCTTAATCCAAACCCCAGGTCCCAAGCATTCTGGATAATAGGTCCCATACCTGTACTATTTTTGCCAAGGCATAATAAGTAAATATTGTAAAATAGCCAAAGTAACCATTTCTAATGGACTGGCCTGGTTAATTGATAAGGTAAATGGGAGTAGGAAAGACACGTGGGATCTATTATCTGGAAACCTATTATACAGTAAGTTCTAAAATATTAGAATGACATTTCCCATATTGTCCTTTTCAAAGCTAAAATGTTGAATTTATGACTAGTTTTCTTTTTCTTTGTAATAAGACAGTGCTAAAAATGCATTTAATTATTAGTAGCTTTAAGGAATGGTGCTCCAAATTCTTAATCATTTATCCATAAATCCCCTGTTTCCAAACAATCCACGTAAAAGATCCCAAACCTTTATTATATAATTGTATATTTCTCAACACTGTTACCACCAAGGTTAATCCATATAGTAGATTACTAGAGGTTTCGTAGCTAAACTAAATAGAAAGTCTACAGGGTTTTGATTGGTACAGTCCCAAGCATTGCCAATCTTAATCCTTCTGGCAGAAGAAACTCCAAAAACAAAAGTTGAGAAAAACTTGATAAATACTGTAAAGAAATGAGAGAGAATTGATAAGAGAAACCAACATAGCTGCAGCTTCCAAAGAGTTCTATGCAATATATTTTGTAGGCGTCAGTGGCTCTTTAAGTTGCTAGTTCCTTAAATTGATAGTCCTACTTTCCCAAAATATTCTTTTTTATTTTTTGCTAGCAATCAGTGGTCTTACTGGATCATCATTTCGTAGGTGTGTTTGTGCGTGTTATTGCAGTGTTTATTTTTTATTGACACATTGTTAGTAAATTTGGTTCTATATGAGGTCTGAATACATCTAGATTTGCAGCAATCTTCAAATGATCTGAATTTCTGATTCGCTCTAAAATAAAATGTTTGTCTCTTATTCTCCGTCTAGTCGAGTCTTCCTGCATTCCTTATTTATTTCTCTCCTATTATTGTCCTCTGTGAGTAAATGGAACACACATTTCCTGCCTGTTATATGTTGACCAGTTTTCTTTAGCTTGTTGCATCTCTGCTTTTGTTACTTCATTTTAAATGATTTTTATTTGTATTCAACATCAACTATTTTCTTGGCTTGTTTTTTAAAATGTCCATGTTCAATTTGCATCATTCTGAGCACCGTTTTGTTTACGGGCATGAAGTGCTGAGAATCAGCCTTTGTTTTCTCTGGTTTATTCTCTGCTATGCATTTTCATTATGCATGGTTTTTCCTTATTGCTTTATTTTGTACTTGTTGGATGGAAATATAGCACATTGAGTATAACATCTTTTTTCCTTTCAGAATCAAGAATTGAAGGCTGGCTCTCTATACCAAACAGAGGAAACATTAAACGATATGGATGGAAGAAGCAGGTAATTTCTTCATTAAAAAGCAGAATGACACTTTCTCATTTAATGATTGCAGCGAGTTATTAAATCACTTTGTACAATAATGATAGTTTAATGCACTAGAACTTATACTGGCTTTAAATGCCACCACTATGGTTTTTCATTATTAAGAACTTAAGATATGGGGGATCCAAATCACTGAAAGATTCCTTTATCTGGAAAACTCCCAAGTCCCATGCATTCCAGATATTGATACCTGATCCGATACTTGTACTTTGCAAACACGGTGGCTACGGGGGAATTTGATGGTAAAAGGTTGAGACGGTTAAAATATATGCTTCTCTTTAGTGCAAGTTCAACATTAACTGGGTGATCATCAATCTGTTTTTTTTGTCTCTTGATCAAATATCTAAAAATATACAAAACTAATTCTGTATTTGCTTCACAACAGAAGGCTCAAAATTTGTGAAATCCCACTTTCTAGAAACATACAGTTTTTAGTAGTTTTATTTGTATTTTTAAGTTCATTAAATAATTGCATTTTACTTTTATTGCATGTCTGCTCAAGTGTTTTACTGTCATCTTGTTTCTAGTATGTTGTGGTGAGCAGTAAAAAGATTCTGTTTTACAATGATGAACAGAATAAGGAACAATCAAACCCATCCATGGTGCTTGACATAGAGTAAGTATCACTGTAATCAACAATCAACTTCTATCAGAATGAATACATTCATTTGCTGTAAGACTGTTCTTGCCAGGTTTTGTTATAGTCCAGAGAAGAAATGTATTTGTAATATATATATGAAGGTTATCATATTTCTCTTTGAAATGTTTTAAAGGAGAACCAAACCCTTAATTATAAAAAGAACTCCCTCCCTGCTCCCCCCAGCCTAGGTGTTACCCACAGTTAATGCCCCTACTTCTTTACTTACCCCTCGGTGCAGATTCTGTGCAGCGGAGTTCACAGGCTCCCTTTTCTTCAGTAATCTTCGGGTCTTATTTCGGCGCTTCGGGAATTTCCGTCACTTTCGTTGCATGCGCAGTTGCTGCGAACCAGAACATTGCTTCAATTGCACATGTGCCGATACACCACTCTCTTCCTCAAGAGAAGAAGATGGCGCCTGTGAACTCCGCTGCACAGAATCTGCGTGTTTAATGTCAAGCCAGAAGGTTACAACGTTACTGCCCTTGCCAATCAACATATATTTGTAGGTACAGGAAGCAGGTACCCCATGTTTATGTGGCTCATGAATAAACATTCACTGCAAAACATTTGAGTGATAATCACCTGACCCGTGCTTGTAATGTTAGGGTCAATAGGATTGCCATTATTGTGGATAGAAGTATTTACACATCGTGGAGATATTGGCTTTCAACATAAATGAGCGTAACAAATGATTAATAAGAAATGTGTTTGTTGCAGTAAGCTTTTCCATGTCCGTGCTGTTACACAAGGGGATGTATACAGAGCCAACACTGAAGAGATTCCAAGGATATTTCAGGTAACTTGCAGCAATCACATTGTAATGTGACCAATAGTTCTCCCCCCACCCCACCCCATTCACAGTAATTATAATAGTTTTCTAAAGATAGTATGCGATAAGTAGTATTTTACATACTCGAGTATAAGGTAATTCTTAACTAGTAAAAAGGTATATTTATATAGGCAGGTAATACCAAAATGTGAACACACAAATTTGTATGTTTTATCTTTATACATTGTGCGGCTCTATTTTGTATAAGAAGATGTAATCATATGTGTGATTAAAGAGCTATATAGATATCTATTATCATGTTAACCATTGGATTGGTTGAATTCATTGTTATTTATATAGTAAGTAGGATAATGTTATACCTAGCAGTGTGTGTGTCATTGAGTGTAATGGCAACCACCTCTCACTGCTGGTGCAGAAAGTTTTGGGCCTGAAAAACACCACTCTCACCAAGCAGCAGTTTGTCATTAAAGGGGAACTATCGCGAAAATGAAAATTTAATATAAGCTTCATCACACTGAAATAAGAATTTTTTTAAATACAATCAATTATTTTCACTATCCCTTTCTCCGCATCTGTTTCTCTTCATTCTGTCTTCTTGCAGCAGTTGGGTGTCTGATATTCATTGACAGTTAGATCCAATATATCTTATAGGGGCTTCCTTTGCTAGCAGATGTATTAGAGCTCACTCAAATAACTGATTCCAGTACAAACAACATCTAACAAAATAACTGCCTTTTGCACAAATTCAGCATGTAGAGAGAAATGATTTCTGGTGATTTTAATAGAGTGAGCTCTAATACATCTTCTAGCAAAGGAAGCCCCTATAAGATATATTGGATCTAACTGTCAATGAATATCTGACACCCAACTCCTGCATGAAGACAGAATGAAGAGAAACAGATGCTGACAGAGCGATAGTGAAGATAAAATTGATTATTTCAGAAACAATGCAGAATATTTAAATGATTGTATTAAGAAAGTTTCTTATTTCAGTGTGAGGAAGTGTATATTAAATTATCATGTCCGCGATAGTTTCCCTTTAAACTCAGTGACAGGAAAGACAGGCAGTTTCAGTGTTTCTTCACCAGCCTAGAAAATTAACTGTAGAACTTTGAAGCAAACTCACTATTTTTAGTGCTGGGTAACAGTACATTATATAGAATTGTATATTGGTGTGGGGTCTGTTTGTGGGGGGGGGGGGGGGGTCTGAAGATTGGTTAAGATTTTTTATTAAGTTAAATTTTTCTTTTTTACTTATGGTAACAGATACTCTATGCCAATGAGGGAGAGTGTAGGAAAGATGTGGAACTGGAGCCTGTCCAGCAAACAGAGAAGACGAATTTTCTCAATCATAAAGGCCATGAGTTTATTCCAACACTTTACCACTTTCCAGCAAATTGCGAAGCATGCGCCAAACCTTTGTGGCATGTTTTCAAGCCCCCTCCAGCACTTGAATGCCGAAAATGCCATGTCAAATGTCACAAAGATCACTTGGATAAAAATGAGGAATTGATCTCCCCCTGCAAAGGTATGTCCATGTGAATGAG